>NW_019260979.1:0-1030 GCF_002742605.1 Olea europaea var. sylvestris | reverse complement strand
TATTTTTTTGAAATTCATTTTTTGCTAAACTCATTTTCAACTATATATATTTCCAATAAAATAACTTGCCATGTGAACCCAAATTTTTTTCTACATTTTAATCATACATTCTAAAAAATGTGGGTGGGGCGAGGAATGGGTGATTATTTAAAAAAAAAAAAAAATTCACCTAGGGGCTACATGTGTCTAGCCTATAGTACAGCCAGCGTTTTTCTTGTAACATATTTCCTCTTTCGGGGAATTAGCATAGATGTATCTACATTATCAATTGTCAAAAAATTTGCACTTTTTGAAAAGTTGCTCAAAAATGGTTTTTTTTGGTATGCAAAATGTCCACAATACCCTTGTAATTATCTTTTTGGGTGCATTTAATACTAAGTAAAGCATGCATTTAATGCTAGTTAATGCCTTGATTTAATATTTGACATGTGTACAAAAATCCTATGTGTGATTGTAATATACAGTGTGTAATAGATTTGTTAACCCTTTAAAAAACAAGAATATGAAGTAATTTCCTAATCATCTTCAAGTTTGGGAGATTAGAATTTATAAATTGTTTAATGTTTTATCTTATAACTTATTATTATGTTATTGTTAAATACATCATGCTCATATTTATTTGCAAATTTTTATTTATCCATTTGAATTGCTTTTACAAATATCTTAAAATGACAATATCCCCCATAAATTTTTGTTGAGATTCCCATGAAGCATTGTGTACGTTGTTTGTAAAGATTTTATAAATTGGTAGTTAAGCATTGATGAAAGCATTTAATACTTGTAATCCAATCACATACATTAATTGATTCCCGTCAGTTGCCAACCGTCTAGTCAATTGTCGGACTAGACTGTGAAGATCGACAGTTAAAATTCGACCTCGACTGTTTGTAAATGTCGAGAAAGATAATTCAACTGTCAATCTCACCAGTTTGTTACTATTTTCTAATTCTATTCATAGTTGTCACTATGTCCTATTAAAATTCGATATATTAATTTGATCGAGTGCTTATAATTGGTATCTGAAATTTTT
>NW_019260978.1:0-1030 GCF_002742605.1 Olea europaea var. sylvestris | reverse complement strand
TTTAGTTCATTGGCATTTTTCCAGTCAAATTTGACTAAAATTTCATCTGAATTTTATGCATTGTCGCGCGTCAAATCAAATATGACTACAATTTCATCTTAGTTTTGTTAAATGGTGTATTTTCAATCAAATTTGAGTAAAATTTCATTTGAATTTTGTTCATTGGGGGCAATTTCAATCAAATTTGAATAAAATTTCACATAAATGTTCATTGGCGCGTTAAAAATTTGACTAAAATTTCACTTGAGTTTTGTTCATTGGCAAGCTTCCTATCAAAATTGAATAAAATTTCACTTGAATTTGGTTTGTTGGAATGTTTCCAATCAAATTTGACTAAAATTTCACCTGAATTTTGTTCATTAGCGTGTTACCAATCAAATTTGGCAAAAATTTCACTTGAGTTTGGTTCATTGGCGTTCTTCCAATCAAATTTGACTAAAATTCGTCTAGATTTTGTATATTGTCGTGCTAAAAATCAAATATGATTACAATTTCATATGAGTTTTGTTAAATGACACGTTTTCATTCAAATTTGAGTAAAATTTCATCTGAATTTTGATCATTGGCTCTCTTCCAATTAAATTGGACTAAAATTTCAAATGGGTTTAGTTCATTGGAGTATTTCCAATCAAATTTGACAATAACTTCATCTGGGATTTGTTCATTGGCGTGCTTCCAATTAAATTTGACTAAAATTTCACTTGAATTTGATAGGTGTGTTTCCAATCAAATTTGACTAAAATCACACATGAGTTATGTTCATTGATATGTTTCCAATCAAATTTGACTAAAATTTCACTTAAGTTTGGTTTATTGGCACGTGTCCAATCAAATTTGACTAAAATTTCGTCTGAATTTTGTTCATTGTCGTGCTTCAAGAATATGACTACAATTTCATCTGAGTTTTGTTAAATGACGCGTTTTTAATTTAATTTGAGTAAAATTTCATCTGGACTTTGATCATTGGTGCTCTTCCAATCGAATTTGACTAGAATTTCACATTGGTTTAGTTTATTGACGTGTTTCCAAT
>NW_019260977.1:0-1030 GCF_002742605.1 Olea europaea var. sylvestris | reverse complement strand
CTGCGTTGGAATGGGCTAAAATTCGACAGGTTGTTCGGAAACAAAAATCGCGCCGAGGGCAATTTCGTCAATTTTCGCAACGGTGTCGGAATGGGCTAAAATTTCGTCATTTTTTGCAAAGTTGGCGGAATGGGATAAAATTTAACCGGTTGACCGGAAACAAAAATCGCGCCGGGGGCAATTTCATCATTTTTCGCGACGGTGTCGGAATGTGCTAAAATTTGATAGGTTAATCGGAAACAAAAACTGCGCGGGGGGCAATTTCATCATTTTTAGCGATGGTGTCGGAATGGGCTCAAATTTGAAAGGTTGATCGGGAACAAAAACCGTGCCGACGACAATTTCGTCATTTTTCGCGACGGAGTCGGAATGGGCTCTAATTTGATAGGTTGATTGGGAACAAAAATCGCCCCGAAGGCAATTTCGTCATTTTTCACGACGGTGTCGGAATGGGCTCAAATTTGACCGGTTGATCGAGAACAAAAATCACGCCGGGGCAATTTCGTCATTTTTCGCGACTGCGTCGGAATGGGCTAAAATTCGACTGGTTGTTCGGAAACAAAAACAGCGCCGGGGGCAATTTGGTCAATTTTCACGACGGTGTCGGAATGGGCTCAAATTTGACCGGTTGATCGGGAACAAAAATCGCGCCGGGGCGATTTCGTCACTTTTCGCGACTGCGTTGGAATGGGCTAAAATTCGACAGGTTGTTCGGAAACAAAAATCGCGCCGAGGGCAATTTCGTCAATTTTCGCAACGGCGTCGGAATGGGCTAAAATTTGACCGATTGATTGGAAACAAAATTCGCGCCAGGGGCAATTTCGTTATTTTTTGCAATGGTGTCGGAATGGGCTCAAATTTGACTGGTTGATCGGAAACAAAAACCGCGCCAGGTGCAGTTTCGTCATTTTTCGCAACTGTGTCGGAATGTGCTCAAATTTGACAGATAAAAAATCGCGCCGTGGGCAATTTCGTCATTTTTCGCTACTGTGTCGGAATGGGCTCAAATTTGACAGATAAAAAATCGCGC
>NW_019260976.1:0-1030 GCF_002742605.1 Olea europaea var. sylvestris | reverse complement strand
GCGCCGGGGGCAATTTCTTCATTTTTTGTGACGGTGTCGGAATGGGCCCAAATTTCACTGATTGATCGGAAACAAAAATCTCGTCGGGGGCAATTTCGTCGTTTTTCGCGATCGTGTCGGAATCGGCTAAAATTTGACAGGTTAATCTGAAACAAAAATCGCGCAGGGGGCAATTTCGTCATTTTTCGCGACAGTCTGGGAATGGGCCCAAATTTTACTGATGGATCGGAAACAAAAATCGCGCCGGGGGCAATTTCATCATTTTTCGCGACGGTGTCGGAATGGGCCCAAATTTGACTGATTGATCGGAAACAAAAATCGCGCGCGGAGCAATTTCATCATTTTTCGCGACGTTGTCGGAATCAGTTAAAATTTGACTGATCGACGGGAAAAATAAGCGTCGGGGGCAATTTCGTCATTTTTTACGACGATGTGGGAATGGGCCAAAATTTGAATGATTGATCGGAAACAAAAATTGCGCCGGGGGCAATTTCGTCATTCTTCGCGACCGTGTCGAAATCGACTAAAATTTGACAGATTAATCGGAAACAAAAATCGCGCAGGGGTAATTTCGTCATTTTTCGCGACGGTCTCGGAATGGGCCCAAATTTTACTGATTGATCGGAAACAAAAATCGCGGCGGTGGCAATTTCCTCATTTTTCGTGAGGGTGTCGGAATGGGCCCAAATTTGACAGATTGATCGGAAACAAAAATCGCACCGGGGCAATTTCGTCATTTTTCGCGACGGTGTCAGAATCAGCTAAAATTTGACTGATCGATGGAAAAAAAAATCTCGTCGAGGGCAATTTCTTCATTTTTCGCGACGGTGTCGGAATGGGCCCAAATTTGACTGATTGATGAGAAACAAAAATCGCGCCGGGGGCAATTTCGTCATTTTTCGCGACGGTGTCTGAATCGGCCCAAATTTTATTGATCGATCGAAAACAAAATCGCGCCGTGGGCAATTTCGTCCTTTTTTACGACGGTGTCGGAATGGGCCAAAATTTGACTGATTGATCGGAAACAAAA
>NW_019260975.1:0-1030 GCF_002742605.1 Olea europaea var. sylvestris | reverse complement strand
AAAACGAACAGACCCGAAGTTTTGATGAAATCAAAAACCTCTTTTCAGTGGCTCGATTCCAATCGAATTAGACTAGCGATTCGGAAAAAAATGAACAAACCCGGAGTTATCATGAAATCAAAAACCACTTTTCATTGGCCCGATTCCAATCGAATTAGACTAGCAATTCGCTAAAAATGAACTAACCCGACGTTATCACGAAATCAAAAAACCACTTTTAATTGGCTCGATTCCAATCGAGTTAGACAAGCAATTTGCAAAAAATGAGCAAACCCAAAGTTATCGTGAAATCAAAAATCACTTTTCATTGGCTTGAGTCCAATCGAGTTAGACTAGCAATTCGTAAAAATCGAACAAACTCGAAGTTGTCTTGAAATCAAAAACCACTTTTGATTGGCTCAATTCCATTCGAATTAGACTAACAATTCGCCAAAAAAGAACAAACCCTAAATTATCACAAAATCAAAAACCACTTTTAATTGGCTCGATTCCAATCGAGTTAGACTAGCAATTAACCAAAAATTAACATACCCAAAGTTATCGTGAAATCAAAAACCACTTTTCATTGGCTCGAGTCCAATCCAATTAGACCAACAATTCGTAAAAATCGAACAAACCGGAAGTTATCATGAAATCATAAACCATTTTTCATTGGCTCGATTCCAATCGAGCTAGACAAGCAATTCGCAAAAATTGAAAAAACTCAAAGTTATCATGAAATAAAAAACAATTTTTCATTGGCTCTATTACAATCAAATTAGGCTGGCAATTCGCAAAAAATGAACAAACCCGGAGTTATCAAGAAATCAATAACCAATATTCATTGGCTCGATTCCAATCAAATAAGACTAACAATTCGCCAAAAACGAACAAACCCGGCGTAATCCTGAAATCAAAAATCACCTATCATTGGCTCGATTTTAATCGAAATAGGGAATCGATTCGGTAGAAATGAATAAACTTTGAGGTATCATGAAATCAAAAACCACTTTTCTTTGGCTCGATTCCAATCGATTTAGACTAGCAATTC
>NW_019260974.1:0-1030 GCF_002742605.1 Olea europaea var. sylvestris | reverse complement strand
ATTAAATTTTTTAATTAATTTATTTATTTTTAAGAGTTAAACTATTCTAATATATTTGGTAAATAATATTCTTTAGATAATCTTAGTTACCATATTTTATTAGAATTAATGAAATTTAGTGGAATTTTCCGTTTAAAGTATTAAATTCTTAAAAAAATTTATCGGGGTGAAGTGGTGTAGGTGTTACCCGTACTCGTCTCGAGGTGGAATTCCCCGCTCCAAACTAGCCCGAATACCCGATTAAGCGGGTAATCCCCACTTCGTTTGGGGGTGGGGCCCGCAAGTATCGGGTTTGGCGACTTTTTTGCCATCTCTATTCACTAGGAATATAAGAATCAAAGCTGGGAGTGCATAACTTTGTTCGGAAAACAATTTTAGGAAACTAAAAATTACTTCTACCATCCCTATTAAAATCATAATTTAAATCATACATTCAAAATTTTTACTCATTATTATCTGTACATTTCGTAGTCCCTGTTCATGAAAATATTGTTCATTTGAAGTACTGCAAGTGTATTGTTTGTTAACAAGTAATAAAGTGGATGTGAGTCCAGGTATCGTCCTATAAAGATTGATTTAGTTGGATTTTGAGTATCGCCTTGAAACAAGAATAATAAAATGTGTTTGTGACAAAATTATATCTAAAAGAAGTTACTTGTGCAATTATGAGTGAATTTAACTAACTAAATGCAGATTATGCTTAATGAAAGTCGATATGCTCTAATGAATGACGAATAAGATCGCGAATTCTCATGTAATAATCCTTTTTAACATAATTCTACACTTTGACAACACGATGAATTTTTAAGAATCAATGTTCCTAATTTATTCAACAATCTTTCTCGAGTAATGTTAAATATACTCTCATTTATGACTCGACTATATTTTTATGATGAATGCGAACGTACAAGAATGCATGAATTTTTATTAACACTTAAAGATTCACATAGAGTATAACGGTATATTTCTATCCCAAATTGGACCCTATGCATTTACACCCATGTCGAGCCTATTTTCTTTCCTTAGAATG
>NW_019260973.1:0-1030 GCF_002742605.1 Olea europaea var. sylvestris | reverse complement strand
TGAGCTACAAATTTGAGGTTATCGACAAAAAGCACCAATGTCATATCACATTACGAAGCCGCATATTCACTTCATCTAAGCACTTAAACCTCCATACAGAAGAAAAATGGGAGAGAACTGATCAAGCATTCACACACTCAACGTCAAAGCCGTCTTTTATTATACTTCTAAAAGGAAACATTGTTACACAAGAAAATAAATCCTTGTCAAGCACAATATTATGCACAAATACAAAAACCATTCACCATGTTCACATTTCAAGATATAAATACTTCAATAATGTATCTAACACTTTCTCCCAGAGCTACGAGCCTGTGATAACAAAAGCACGTTTTTCAAAAAAATAAAAAATAAATTAATTAAAAGTCGAGCAATAAAGTTAGGACAAGGGATATTAAAGAACGGGTTAAGTTAAATCCATCAAAAAATATAGCGGCATATCATCGCTGAATTTAAAGGCAAGGGACGAATATATATGTTAAAACAAATTAAATATATCAATATAACAGTTTGCTGTTTCACATGGAACGTTGTCAAAACTCTGGAAAAGGAAAATATGACTAGCAATTGAATCAAAATCTGGAGAGTATGAAAAGTCATGGGCAAAATGTTAACATAATAGAAAAGCTGGGATGTCAAAGATGTGTACTCATATAATCAGGATAGGCAAAACAACAAAATTGCAATCAAGATAATGGTTACATTCTAGATATCAGTTCAAGTCCGATGGCATTTCAAATTCAACCAGAACCAAAAAAAATTGTATATCGAAACTCGAAAAATTGAAAAGAGTCGAGAGTAGCTGTTCTTAAAGCTACATCAAGGCAGAGGGTACACGGTTTCAGTAAGGAAATTTAAGGCACAAGCAAAAATGAAAGAAATGGAAAGAAATAAAGAATGTAGTGGACCTGTTTGGCATCCTCAATCATCAAACATGATAATGCCCTTAGGACACCTGGACGATGAATATCTGATACCAAAAATGGAAGGATGATAGACACACCATTAGCAGAACGGAATAATGCTTGGT
>NW_019260972.1:0-1030 GCF_002742605.1 Olea europaea var. sylvestris | reverse complement strand
TCTAGTGGATGGAAAAACTATTTGAAATTTAAACTGTCCAACAGGGTAATGACACGTGGCAAAGTGTAAACTAAAGTGTACACCATAGTATACATGTCGCAAAGTTCTTACCGATCGAATTTTGCTATTTGTAACTGATTTTTGACATGTTGTCTGACACTTGCATTGTTGTTAAGTGTCAATTGGATGGAAAAATTATTTACAATTTAAACTATCCTACAGGGTAATGTCACGTGGCAAAGTATAAACTAAAGTGTACACCATAGTGTACTTGTAGCAAGGTTCTTACCGATTCAACTTTGCTATTTGTACACCGATTTTTGACACGTTGTTTGACACTTGTATTGTTGTCAAGTGCCAATCGGATGGAAAAATTGTTTGAAATTTAAACTGTCCAACCGGGTAACGTCACGTGGCAAAGTGTAAACTAAAGTGTACACCATAGTGTACTTGTAGCAAGGTTCTTACCGATTGAACTTTGCCATTTTTACACTGATTTTTGATACGTTGTTTAACACTTGCATTTTTGTCGAGTGTCAATTGGATGGAAAACTATTTGAAATCTAAATTGTGCAACAAGGTAATGTCAGGTGGAAAAGTGTAAACTAAGGGTACAACATAGTGTAATGTAGCAAGGTTCTTACCGATTGAACTTTACTATTTGTACACTAATTTTTGACACGTTGTTTGACACTTGGATTGTTGTTAAGTATCAATTGGATGAGAAAAACTGTTTGAAATTTAAACTATTCAACAGGGTAATGTCACGTGGAAAAGTGTAAACTAAAGTGTACACCATAGTATACATGTAGCAAGGTTCTTACCGATTGAACATTGCTATTTATACACTGATTTTTGACACGTTGTTTGACACTTGCATTGTTGTCAAATATCAATTAGATGGGAAAACTACTTGAAATTTAAATTGTTCAACAGGGTAATGTCATGTGGCAAAGTGTAAACTAAAGTGTACACCGTAGTGTACATGTAGCAAGGTCCTTACCGATTGAACTTTGCTATTTGTAAACTG
>NW_019260971.1:0-1030 GCF_002742605.1 Olea europaea var. sylvestris | reverse complement strand
TTCCAAGTTTAATCTCGTACTGATGAGTTTTTAAACTTTGCATTTGAAATCTTCTCACAATATATGATTTTGACCCTCTTTTAATGTCTATTTATGGAATATTGTAGTATGAGATGCATATGATAGGTTCTCATATGTATCCTACCATCAAGTATTTGTAAAGAGTAGAAAATTATTCGAAAATCACATCTAAATTGGTTTTCAAAAGAGTTTCAAACAAGGAAAGTTACCTCTGCTTTTAAATTTTTTGTCTCCACACAATCATCAATATTTTAGTCATAATTTTCTTTTTCAATATTCGATTGAGACGATTCAAAATGCATTGAAAAGCTAACCCAAACGAGTGTCGTCTTGTGGTAATAAACTATTGGAAACTTTCAATTTAGTCCTCAAACTTTGACCATTGCTCTCCAATTTTTCCTCTTTTTTTTGCTTTTAGTTTCTCGTTCTACCATTGAGTTTTACATATATAACATAAAATACAAAAATATATTTTGTCAAAGAACTACCAAATATTGCTATTTTAGATCCCAAATAAGTGTATATAATACACTTACACCAGTTCAAAAAAGTAAAAATTGTGGGGAGGATTGGACTGTGTTATGGATAGTGTAAAAGTTGAATCAATTGTACTATGTATCATAGTCGAATTAGAAGAGGGCTTGTAAAGATTTAGTTCTATTAGGATGTATCCTTATTTTATTTTTCTATTATGGATCAATCAAGATAATAATCAAGTTGCTCTATATTTTTTCCAAGCGCTATTCTCAACACCTTGGAAGCTTTTATTTTATCTATGTGCTCATCTCTAGACCAGATTTCTTCACCAGAAGAGCTCTTTTGTGGTAATTTGACCTTGTGCAAGTTGACAGATCTCGATTCATCATTTCTTACAATTTACAACTAGCAAAAATATCTATCACAGAATCGAAACACTAGTAGAATAAGCAAATGCAATATAAAACTTGCACCTTTAGTCTAGATTTGCAAGAAGTCAAGACTTGTAGTTTTATACATCCCATTACATATG
>NW_019260970.1:0-1030 GCF_002742605.1 Olea europaea var. sylvestris | reverse complement strand
TACCAATCTTGCCATACAAAGATGCTTCAAATAGTAGGCCTCCAACGCTTATGTTAGAAATTAATCCAATTAGTTGCGAGGCAGATTTATTCATAGAGTTACAGAGGTCCTCGATCGAAGATGTGCTCCTCAACTTTACAGAGCTTCAACTCTCCTGATGCGTAGTCCCATGTGGGTCAGGGCCTCGGTCAAAGCATTACGAAAGCTTCAGGCCATCTCCTAGGTGTCATCCCCATATGGGTCAGCACTTCGGTTGAAGAGTATTCTCATGTGGATCAACCATCTTCCTCACGAGACATCATTTAAGACTCCATGCTACACGTTTTGGATCATAACCCAGCTTTACAGAGTTTCAATCCTCCTAATGCGTAATCCCCTATGGGTCAACGCCACAGTCGAAGCGCTGCAAAAGCTTCAAGTCATCTCCTAGGCATCGTCCCCCTGTGGGTCAACGCCTCAGTCGAAGCATTGCAAAAGCTTTACAGTGTCGTCCCTGCGGTGACACCCCTCGGTCGAAGATGTGCTCCTCAGCTTTACGAGCTTCAACCTTCCTGACGCGTAGTCCCATGTGGTTGAAGCATTGCCTCGGTCAAAGATGTGAAGCTTTTGAGCCTTAGAACAGCAGCCACAACTCGAACTTGGGGAGACCAGTATTACGCCTGAACTAACCACGTGCTTATGAGGCACAGGTTAACTAAGTGATACTATCTGAGGCATCCTTTGACATCGAATTGTGAGGAGAAGAGGCATCACACGGTGAAGGAGTGCAGAGGCCCCTCTGCCACCAGTTTCAGAGATGTATCCTTGTGTCAGGATTCCCTTATCTATATGAATTGATTGATGCAACATCGCAGTCTTATGTTAACTCACATGTCAGAAGAATTAATTACCTACCCCCTTAGGATACGACTAATGACCTCATACCGTCAGATGCATATACGTGTCCCACATCCAACGGTGCCCTTTGCCTATAAACACCAAAGGCTTGATAAGAGATAAGGGATTACTTCTCTACTTCATATCACCCCCG
>NW_019260969.1:40167-43084 GCF_002742605.1 Olea europaea var. sylvestris | reverse complement strand
ACTTCGATTTGTTCGTTTTTAGCGAATTGCTGTCTAATTCAATTAGAATTTGGCCAATGAAAAGTGGCTTTTGATATCATGGTAACTTCGGGTTGTTTATTTTTGGCGAATTACTAGTCTAATTCGATTGGAATCTAGCCAAGGAAAAGTGGCTTTTGATTTCATGATAACTTCGGGTTTGTTCATTTTTGGCGAATTGCTAGTCTAATTTGATTGGAATCGACGCAACGAAAAGTGGTATTTGATTTCATGATAACTTCGGGTTTATTCATTTTTGGCGAATTGCTAGTCTAATTTTACTGGAATTGAGCCAACGAAAAGTGGTATTTGATTTCATGATAACTTCGGGTTTGTTCATTTTTGGCGCAAGTTTATTCGTTTTTGGCGAATCCCTAGTCTAAATCAATTGGAATCGAGCCAATGATGGTTGGTTTTGATTTCATAATAACTTCAAATTTGTTCATTTTTGGCAAATTGCTTGTCTAATTTGACTGGAATCGAGCCAATGAAAAGTGATTTTTGATTTCATGATGACTTTGGATTTTTTCGTTTTTGACGAATTCCTTGTCTAATCAGATTGGAATCGAGCTAATGAAAAGGAGCTTTTGATTTCATGATTACTTCAGGTTCATTCGTTTTAGGCGAATTGCTAGTCTAATTGTATTGGAATCGAGCTAATGAAAAGGGGCTTTTGATTTCATGATAACTTCAGGTTTGTTCGTTTTTGGCGAATTACTAGTCTAATTTGATTAGAATCAAGCCAACCAATAGTGGTTTTTGATTTCATGATAACTTCAAGTTTGTTCATTTTTGGCGAATTACTATTCTAATTCGATTGGAATCGAGCCAATGAAATGCGATTTTTGATTTCAAGATATTTTCGGGATTGTTCATTTTTTGGCGAATTGCTAGTCTAATTCGATTGGAATCGGGCCGATGAAAAGTGGTTTTTAATTTCGTGATGACTTCGGGTTTGTTTATTTTTGGCTAATTGCTAGTTAAATTCGATTGGAATCGGGCCAATGATAGTGGGTTTCGATTTCATGAAAACTTCGGGTTTGTTCGTTTTTGGTGAATTGCTAGTCTAATTCGATTGGAATCGAGCCAATGAAAAGTGGCTTTTGATTTCATGATAACTTCGGGTTTGTTCGTTTTTGGTGAATTGCTAGTCTAATTCGATTGGAATCGACCCAATGAAAAGTTGTTTTAGATTTCTTGATAAGTTCGGGATTGTTCATTTTTTGCGAATTGCTAGTCTAATTTGATTGGAATCTAGCCAATGAAAAGTGGCTTTTGATTTCTTGGTAACTTCAGGTTGTTCGTTATTGGAGAATTGCTTGTCTAATTCGATTGGAATCTAGCCAAGGAAAAAGTGGCTTGTAATTTCATGATAACTTCGGGTTTGTTCGTTATTCGCGAATTGCTAGTCTAATTCGATTGGAATCGACGCAACGAAAAGTGGTTTTTGATTTCATGATAACTTCGGGTTTGTTCGTTTTAGCAAATTACTAGTCTAATTCGACTGGAATCGACCCAACGAAAAGTGATTTTTGAATTCATGATAACTTCGGGTTTGTTCATTTTTAGCGAATTGCTAGTCTCATTCGATTGGAATCGAGCCAACAAAAAATGGTTTTTGATTTCAAGATAACTTCTGATTTGTTCATTTTTGATGTTTTCCTAGTCTAATTCGATTGGAGTCGAGCCAACGAAATGTGGTTTTTCATTTCATGATAACTTTGTACTTGTTCATTTTTAGCGAATTGCAAGTCTAATTCGATAGGAATCGAGCCAGTGAAAATGGGCTTTTGATTTCATGATAACTTTTTGGAGAATCGCTAGTCTAATTCGATTGGAATCTAGCCAATGAAAAGTTGTTTTTGATTTCATGAAAATTTGGCTTTGTTCGTTTTTGGCGAATTGCTAGTCTAATTCGATTGGAATTGAGGCAATGAAAAGTGGTTTTTGATTTCACGATAATGTCGAGTTTGTTCGTTTTTGGGAAATTGCTAGTCTAATCGATTGGAATCGAGGCAATGAAAAGTGGTTTTGGATTTCATGATAACGTCGAGTTTGTTCGTTTTTAGGAAATTGCTGGTCTAATTCGATTGGAATCGGGCCAAGTAAAAGTGGTTTTTGATTTCACGGTAACTTCAGGTTGGTTCGTTTTTGGCGAATTGCTAGTCTAATTCGATTGGAATCGAGCCAATGAAAAGTGGTTTTTAATTTCATGAAAATTTGGGTTTGTTCGTTTTTGGCGAAATGCTAGTCTAATTCGATTGGAATCGGGGCAACGAAAAGTGGTTTTAGATTTCATGATAACTTTGGGTTTGTTCGTTTTTAGGCGAACTGCAAGTCTTACTCGACTGGAATCGAGCCAATGAAAAGTGGTTCTTGATTTCATGATAACTTCGGGCTTGTTTATTTTTGGGGAATTGGTAGTCTAATCCGATTGGAATCAAGCCATTGAAAAGTGATCTTTAATTTCACGATAACTTCGGGTTAGATCATTTTTGGCGAATTGCTAGTCTAATTAGATTGGAATCGAGCCAATGAAAAGTGGTTGTTGATTTCATAATAACATCGAGTTTGTTCGTTTTTGGGAAATTGCCAGTCTAATTCGATTGAAAACGAGCCAATGAAAAGTGATTTTTGATTTCATGAAAACGTCGGGTTTGTTCTTTTTTTGGCGGATTGCTAGTCTAATTCGATTGGAATCGAGCCAATGAAAAGTGATTTTTGATTTCGTGAAAATGTAGGGTTCGTTCGTTTTTGGCGAATTGCTAGTCCAATTTGATTTGAATTAAGACAATGAAAAGTGATTTTTGATTTCATGAAAACTTTGGGTTTGTTCGTTTTTGGCAAACTGCTACTCTAATTCGATTAGATCGAGCCAATGAAAATAGGTTCTTGATTT
>NW_019260969.1:0-25836 GCF_002742605.1 Olea europaea var. sylvestris | reverse complement strand
ACATCGGGTGTGTTCATTTTTGGAGAATTCCTAGACTAATTTGATTGGAATCGAGCCAGTGAAAAGAAGTTTTTTATATCAAGTTAACTTCGTATTTGTTCGTTTTTGGCAAATTGATAGTCTAATTCGATTGGAATCAAGTCAATGAAATGTGGATTTCGATTTCATAATAATAAATAACTTCGGGTTTGTTCATTTTTAGTGAATTGCGAGTCTAATTCGATTGGAATTGAGCCAGTGAAAAGTGGCTTTTGATTTCATGATAACTTTGGGTTTGTTCGTTTTTTACAAAATGCTAGTCTAATTCGATTGGAATCGAGCCAATGAAAGTTTTTGGTGAATTGCTAGTCTAATTCGATTGGAATCGAGCCAATGAAAAGTGGTTTTTGATTTCATGATAACGTTGGGTTTGATCATTTTGGGGGAATGGCTAATCTAATTCGATTGGAATTGAGTCAGTGAAAAGTGATTTTTTATTTCATGAAAACATCGGGTTTGTTCATTTTTGGCGAATTGCTAGTCTAATTCGATTGGAATCAAGACAGTGAAAAGTGATTTTTGATTTCATGTAAACTTCGGGTTTGTTCGTTTTTGGCAAACTACTACTCTAATTCGATTAGAATCGAGAAAATGAAAAGAGGTTCTTGATTTCATGATAACATCGGGTGTGTTCATTTTTGGCGAATTGCTAGTCTAATTCGATTGGAATCGAGCCAATGAAAAGTGGTTTTTTGATTTCATGAAAACTTTGGGTTTGTTCATTTAAAGTGAATTGCTAGTCTAATTCGATTGGAATCGAGGCAATGAAAAGTAGTTTTGATTTCATGTTAACTTCGTATTTGTTCGTTTTTGGCGAATTACTAGTCCAATTCGACTGGAATCGAGTCAATGAAATGTGATTTTTGATTTCATGAAAACGTCGGGTTTGTTCTTTTTTTGGCGAATTGCTAGTCTAATTCGATTGGAATCGAGGCGATGAAAAGTGATTTTTGATTTCATGAAAATGTCGGGTTTGTTCGTTTTTGGAGAATTGCTAGTCCAATTTGATTGGAATCAAGACAATGAAAGGTGATTTTTTATTTTATGAAAACTTCGAGTTTGTTCGTTTTTGGTAAACTGCTACTCTAATTCTATTCGAATCGAGCCAATGAAAAGAGGTTCTTCATTTCATGATAACATCGGTGTGTTCGTTTTTTGGGAATTGCTAGACAAATTCGTTTCGAATCGAGCCAGTGAAAAGCGGTTTTTGATTTGAAGATAACTTCGTATTTGTTCGTTTTTGACGAATTGCTAGTCTAATTCGATTGGAATCGTGTCAATGAAACGTGGATTTTGATTCCAGGATAACGTCGGGTTTCTTCATTTTTGTGGAATTGCTAGTCTAATTCGATTGGAATCGAGCCAATTAAAAATGGTTTTCGATTTCACGGTAACTTCGAGTTTGTTCGTTTTTAGCGAACTGCTACTCTAATTCGATTAGAATCGAGCCAATGAAAAGTGGATTTTGATTTCATGACAACGTTAAGTTTGTTCGTTTTTGGGGAATTGCTAGTCTAATTCGATTGGAATCGAGCCCATGAAAAGTGGTTTTTGATTTCATGATAACGTCGGGTTAGTTCGTTTTTAGCGAATTGCTAGTCTAATTCTATTGGAATCAAGCCAATGAAAAGTGGTTTTTGATTTCATGATAACGTGTAGTTTGTTCATTTTTGGGAAATTGTTGGTCTAATTCGATTGGAATCGAGCCAATGAAAAGTGATTTTTGATTTCATGAAAACGTCGGGTTTGTTCATTTTTGGCAAATTGCTAGTCTAATTCGATTGGAATCGAGCCAATGAAGCATGGTTTTTGATTTCTTAAAAACTTTGGGTTTGTTCATTTTTAGTGAAATGCTAGTCAAATTCGATTTGAATCGAGGCAATGAAAAGTGATTTTCAATTTCATGAAAACGTCGGGTTTGTTCGTTTTTGGCGAATTGCTAGTCTAATTCGGTTGGAATCGAGCCAATGAAACGTGGTTTTTGATTTCATGAAAACTTCGACTGTGTTCATTTTTAGTGAATTGCTAGTCTAATTCGATTTGAATCGAGGCAATGAAAAGTGGTTTTTGATTTCATGATAACTTCGTATTTGTTCGTTTTTGGCGAATTGCTAGTCTAATTCGATTGGAATCGAGTCAATGAAATGTGGTTTTTGATTTCATGAAAATGTTGGGTTTGTTCTTTTTTTGGCGAATTGCTAGTTTAATTCGATTGGAATCGAGGCAATGAAAAGTGATTTTTGATTTCATGAAAACGTCGGGCTTGTTCGTTTTTGGCGAATTGCTAGTCGAATTTGATTGGAATCAAGACAATGAAAGGTGATTTTTGATTTCATGAAAACTTTGGGTTTGTTCGTTTTCGGTAAAGTGCTACTCTAATTCGACTAGAATCGAGCCAATGAAAAGAGTTTCTCGATTTCATGATAACATCGGGAGTGTTCATTTTTGGGGAATTCCTAGACTAATTTGATTGGAATCGAGCCAGTGAAAAGCGGTTTTTGATTTCAAGATAACTTCGTATTTGTTCGTTTTTGGCAAATTGCTAGTCTAATTCGATTGGAATCGAGTCAATGAAATGTGGATTTTAATTCCAGGATAACGTCGGGTTTCATCATTTCTGTGGAATTGCGAGTCTAATTCGACTGGAATCGAGCCAGTTAAAAGTGGTTTTTGATTTCACGGTAACTTCGGGTTTGTTCATTTTTGGCGAACTGCTACTCTAATTCGATCAGAATCGAGCCAATGAAAAGAGGCTCTTGATTTCATGATTAGATCGAGTGTGTTCATTTTTGGGGAATTGCAAGTCTAATTCGATTGGAATCGAGCCAATGAAAAGTGGATTTTGATTTCATGACAACGTTAGGTTTGTTCGTTTTTGGGGAATTGCTAGACTAATTCGATTGGAATCGAGCCAATGAAAAGCGGTTTTTGATTTGATGATAACTTCGTATTTGTTCTTTTTTGGCGAATTGCTAGTCTAATTCGATTGGAATCGAGTCAATGAAATGTGGTTTTTGATTTCATTAAAACGTCGGGTTTGTTCTTTTTTTGGCGAATTGCTAGTCCAATTCGATTGGAATAGAGCCAATGAAAGGTGATTTTTGATTTCATGAAAACGTCGGATTTGTTTGTTTTTTGGCGAATTGCTAGTCCAATTTGATTGGAATACAGACAATGAAAGTTGATTTTTGATTTCATGAAAACTTCGGGTTTGTTCGTTTTTGGTAAACTGCTACTCTAATTCAATTAGAATCGAGCCAATGAAAAGAGGTTCTGGATTTCATGATAGCATCGGGTGTGTTCATTTTTGGGGAATTCCTAGACTAATTTGATTGGAATTGAGCTAGTGAAATGCGGTTTTTGACTTCAAGATAACTTCGTATTTGTTCTTTTTGGCGAATTGCTAGTGTAATTCGATTGGAATCGAGTTAATGAAATGTGGATTTTGATTCCAAGATAACGTCGAGTTTCTTCATTTTTGTGGAATTGCGAGTCTAATTCGATTGGAATCGAGCCAATTAAAAGTGGTTTTTGATTTCACGGTAACTTCGGGCTTGTTCATTTTTGGCGAACTGCCGCTCTAATTCGATCAGAATCGAGCCAATGAAAAGAGGCTCTTGATTTCATGATTAGATCGAGTGTGTTCATTTTTGGGGAATTGCAAGTCTAATTCGATTGGAATCGAGCCAATGAAAAGTTGATTTTGATTTCATGACAACGTCGGGTTTGTTCGTTTTTGGGGAATTGCTAGACTAATTCGATTTGAATCGACCCAATGAAAAGCGGTTTTTAATTTAATGATAACTTCGTATTTGTTCCTTTTTGGCGAATTGCTAGTCTAATTCGATTGGAATCGAGTCAATGAAATGTGGTTTTTGATTTCATGAAAACGTCGGGTTTGTTCTTTTTTTGGCGAATTGCTAGTCTAATTCGATTGGAATCGAGCCAATGAAAGGTGATTTTTGATTTCATGAAAACGTCGGGTTTGTTTATTTTTGGCGAATTGCTTGTCCAATTTGTTTGGAATCAAGACAATGAAAGGTGATTTTTGATTTCATGAAAACTTCGGGTTTGTTCGTTTTTGGTAAACCGCTACTCTAATTCGATTAGAATCGAGCCAATGAAAAGAGGTTCTGGATTTCATGATAACATCGGGCGTGTTCGTTTTTGGGGAATTCCTAGACTAATTTGATTGGAATCGAGCCAGTGAAAAGCGGTTTTTGATTTCAAGATAACTTCGCATTTGTTCGTTTTTAGCGAATTGCTAGTCTAATTCGATTGGAATCGAGTCAATGAAATGTGGTTTTTGATTTCACGGTTACTTCGGGTTTGTTCGTTTTCTGCGAACTGCTACTCTGATTCGATCAGACTCGAGCCAATGAAAAGAGGCTCTTGATTTCATGATTAGATCGAGTGTGATCATTTTTGGGGAATTGCAAGTCTAATTCGATCGGAATCGAGCCAATGAAATGTGGATTTTGATTTCATGATAACGTCGGGTTTGTTCATTTTTGGGGAATTGCTAGTCTAATTCGATTGGAATCGAGCCAATGAAAAGTGGTTCTTGATTTCATGATAACGTCGGGTTTGTTCATTTTTGGGGAATTGCTAGTCTAATTCGATTGGAATCGAGCCAATGAAAAGTGGTTCTTGATTTCATGATAACGTCGGGTTTGTTCATTTTTGGGGAATTGCTAGTCTAATTCGATTGGAATCGAGCCAATGAAAAGTGGTTCTTGATTTCATGATAACGTCGGGTTTGTTCATTTTTGGGGAATTGCTAGTCTAATTCGATTGGAATCAAGACAATGAAAAGTGATTTTTGATTTCATGTAAACTTCGGGTTTGTTCATTTTTGGCAAACTACTACTCTAATTCGATTTGAATTGAGAAAATGAAAAGAGGTTATTGATTTCATGATAACATCGGGTGTGTTCGTTTTTGGGGAATTGCAAGTCTAATTCGATTGGAATCGAGCCAATGAAAAGTGGGTTTTGATTTCATGACAACGTCGAGTTTGTTCATTTTCGGGGAATTGCTAGACTAATTTGATTGGAATTGAGCCAATGAAAAGCGGTTTTTGATTTCATGATAACTTCGTATTTGTTCGTTTTTGGCGAATTGCTAGTCTAATTCGATTGGAATCGAGTCAATGAAATGTGGTTTTTGATTTCATGAAAACGACAGGTTTGTTCTTTTTTAGGCGAATTGCTAGTCTAATTCGATTGGAATCGAGCCAATGAAAAGTGATTTTTCTTTTCATGAAAACGTCGGGTTTGTTCATTTTTGGTGAATTGCTAGTCCAATTTGATTGGAATCAAGACAATGAAAGGTGATTTTTGATTTCATGAAAACTTCAACTGCTACTCTAATTCGATTAGAATCGTGCCAATGAAAAGAGGTTCTTGATTTCATGATAACATCGGGTGTGTTCGTTTTTGGGGAATTTCTAGACTAATTCGATTGGAATCGAGCCAGTGAAAAGCGGTTTTTGATTTCAAGATAACTTCGTATTTGTTCATTTTTGGCGAATTGTTAGTTTAATTCGATTGGAATCAATTCAATAAAATGTGGATTTTGATTCCAGGATAACATCGGGTTTCTTCATTTTTGTGGAATTGCAAATCTAATTCGATTGGAATTGAGCCAATTAAAAGTGGTTTTTGATTTCTCGGTAATTTTGGGTTTGTTCGTTTTTGGTGAACTGCTACTCTAATTCGATCAGAATCGAGCAAATGATAAGAGGCTCTTGATTTCATGATTAGATCGAGTGTTTTCATTTTTGGGGAATTGCAAGTCTAATTTGATTGGAATCGAGCCAATGAAAAGTGGATTTTGATTTCATGACAACGTCGGGTTTGTTCGTTTATGGGGAATTGCTAGACTAATTCGATTGGAATCGAGCCAATGAAAAGCGGTTTTTGATTTCATGATAACTTCGTATTTGTTCATTTTTGGCGAATTGCTAGTCTAATTCGAATCTAATCGAGCCAATGAAATGTGGTTTTTGATTTCATGAAAATGTCGTGTTTGTTTTTTTTTGGCGAATTGCTAGTCTAATTCGATTGGAGTTGAGCCAATGAAAAGTGATTTTTGATTTCATGAGAACGTCGGGTTCGTTTGTTTTTGGCGAATTGCTATACTAATTCGATTGGAATCGAGCCAATGAAAAGTGGTTTTTAATTTCAAGATAACTTCGTATTTGTTCGTTTTTGGCGAATTGCTAGTCTAATTCGATTGGAACTGAGTCAATGAAATGTGGATTTTGATTCTAGGATAACACCTGGTTTCTTCATTTTTGTGGAATTGCGAGTCTAATTCGATTGGAGTCGAGCCAATTAAAAGTGGTTTTTGATTTCACGGTAACTTTAGGTTTGTTCGTTTTTTGCAAACTACTACTCTAATTTGATCAGATTCGAGCCAATGAAAAGAGACTCTTGATTTCATGATTAGATCGAGTGTGTTCGTTTTTGGGGAATTGCAAGTCTAATTCGATTGGAATCGAACCAAAGAAAAGTGGATTTTGATTTCATGACAACGTCGGGTTTGTTCATTTTTGGAGAATTGCCAGTCTAATTTGATTGGAATCGAGCCAATGAATAGTGGTTTTTGATTTCATGATAACTTCGGGTTAGTTTCTTTTTGGCGAATTGCTAGTCTAATTCAATTGGAATCGAGCCAATGAAAAGTGGTTTTTGATTTCATGATAACGTTGAGTTTGTACGTTTTTTGGGAAATTGTTGGTCTAATTCGATTGGAATCGAGCCATTAAAAAGTGATTTTTTATTTCATGAAAACGTCGGGTTTTTCATTTTTGACGAATTGCTAGTCTAATTCAATTGGAATCAGGACAATGAAAAGTGATTTTTGATTTCATGTAAACTTCGGGTTTGTTCGTTTTTGGCAAACTACTACTCTAATTCCACTAGAATCGAGAAATGAAAAGCGGTTCTTGATTTTGTGATAAAATCGGGTGTGTTTGTTTTTGGCGAATTGCTAGTCTTAATCGATTGGAATCGAGCCAATGATAAGTTGTTTTTGATTTCATGAAATCTTCGGGTTTGATCGTTTTTAGTGAATTGCTAGTCTAATTCGATTGGAATCGAGGCAATGAAAAGTGGTTTTTGATTTCATGATAACTTCGTATTTGTTCGTTTTTGGCGAATTGCTAGTCTAATTCGATTGGAATCGAGTCAATGAAATGTGGCTTTTGATTTCATGAAAACGTCGTGTTTGTTCTTTTTTTGGCGAATTGTTAGTCTAATTCGATTGGAATCGAGCCAATGAAAAGTGATTTCTGATGTAATGAAAACGTCGGGTTTTTCATTTTTGGCGAATTGCTTGTCCAATTTGATTGGAATTAAGACAATGAAAGGTGATTTTTGATTTCATGAAAACTTCGGGTTTGTTCGTTTTTGGTAAACTGCTACTCTAATTCGATTAGAATTGAGCCAATGAAAAGAGGTTCTGGATTTCATGATAACATCGGGTGTGTTCATTTTTGGCGAATTGCTAGACTAATTTGATTGGAATCGAGCCAGTGAAAAGCTGTTTTTGGTTTCAAGATAACATCGTATTTGTTTATTTTTGGCGAATTGCTAGTCTAATTCGATTGGAATCGAGTCAGTGAAATGTGTATTTTGATTTCAGGATAACGTTGGGTTTCTTCATTTTTGTGGAATTGCGAGTCTAATTCGATTGGGATCGAGCCAATTATAAGTGGTTTTTGATTTCACGGTAACTTCGGGTTTGTTCATTTTTGGCGAACTGCTACACAAATTCGATCAGAATCGAGCCAATGAAAAGGGGCTCTTGATTTCATGATTAGATCGAGTGTGTTCATTTTTAGGGAATTACAACTCTAATTTGATGGGAATCGAGCCAATGAAAAGTGGATTTTGATTTCATGATAACTTCGGGTTAGTTCGTTTTTGGCGAATTGCTAGTCTAATTCGATTGGAAACGAGCTAAAGAAAAGTGGTTCTTCATTTCATGATAACTTCGGATTTGTTCATTTTTAGCGAATTGCTAGTCTAATTCGATTGGAAACGAGCTAAAGAAAAGTGGTTCTTCATTTCATGATAACTTCGGATTTGTTCATTTTTAGCGAATTGCTAGTCTAATTCGATTGGAAACGAGCTAAAGAAAAGTGGTTCTTCATTTCATGATAACTTCGGATTTGTTCATTTTTAGCGAATTGCTAGTCTAATTCGATTGGAAACGAGCTAAAGAAAAGTGGTTCTTCATTTCATGATAACTTCGGGTTCGTTCATTTTTGGCGAACTGCTACACAAATTCGATCAGAATCGAGCCAATGAAAAGTGGTTTTGGATTTCATGAAAACTTCGGGTTTGTTCGTTTTTAGTGAATTATTAGTCTAATTTGATTGGAATCGAGGCAATGAAACGTGGTTTTAGATTTGATGAAAACTTTGGGTATGTTCGTTTTTTGGCGAATTGCTCGTCTAATTTGATTGGAATCAAGCCAATGAAAGGTGATTCTTGATTTCATGATAACTTCAAGTTTCTTCATTTTTAGCATATTGCTAGTTAAATTCGATTGGAATCGTGCCAATGAAAAGTGGCTCTTGATTTCACGATAACTTTGGGTTTGTTCGTTTTTGGCGAGTTGCTAATCTAATTCGATTGGAATCGAGCTAATGAAAAGTGATTTTTGATTTCATGATAATTTTCGGTTTGTTCGTTTTTGGCGAGTTGCTAATCTAATTCGATTGGAATCGAGCTAATGAAAAGTGATTTTTGATTTCATGATAATTTTCGGTTTGTTCGTTTTTGGCGAGTTGCTAATCTAATTCGATTGGAATCGAGCTAATGAAAAGTGATTTTTGATTTCATGATAATTTTCGGTTTGTTCGTTTTTGGCGAGTTGCTAATCTAATTCGATTGGAATCGAGCTAATGAAAAGTGATTTTTGATTTCATGATAATTTTCGGTTTGTTCGTTTTTGGCGAGTTGCTAATCTAATTCGATTGGAATCGAGCTAATGAAAAGTGATTTTTGATTTCATGATAATTTTCGGTTTGTTCGTTTTTGGCGAGTTGCTAATCTAATTCGATTGGAATCGAGCTAATGAAAAGTGATTTTTGATTTCATGATAATTTTCGGTTTGTTCGTTTTTGGCGAGTTGCTAATCTAATTCGATTGGAATCGAGCTAATGAAAAGTGATTTTTGATTTCATGATAATTTTCGGTTTGTTCGTTTTTGGCGAGTTGCTAATCTAATTCGATTGGAATCGAGCTAATGAAAAGTGATTTTTGATTTCATGATAATTTTCGGTTTGTTCGTTTTTGGCGAGTTGCTAATCTAATTCGATTGGAATCGAGCTAATGAAAAGTGATTTTTGATTTCATGATAATTTTCGGTTTGTTCGTTTTTGGCGAGTTGCTAATCTAATTCGATTGGAATCGAGCTAATGAAAAGTGATTTTTGATTTCATGATAATTTTCGGTTTGTTCGTTTTTGGCGAGTTGCTAATCTAATTCGATTGGAATCGAGCTAATGAAAAGTGATTTTTGATTTCATGATAATTTTCGGTTTGTTCGTTTTTGGCGAGTTGCTAATCTAATTCGATTGGAATCGAGCTAATGAAAAGTGATTTTTGATTTCATGATAATTTTCGGTTTGTTCGTTTTTGGCGAGTTGCTAATCTAATTCGATTGGAATCGAGTACATGAAAAGTGGTTTTTGATTTAATGATAACTTCGGGTTTGTTCATTTTTGGCGAATTGCTAGTCTAATTCGATTGGAATCGTGGCAATGAAATGTGGTTTTTGATTTCATGATAACTTCGTATTTGTTCGTTTTTGACGAATTGCTAGTCTAATTCGATTGGAATCGAGTCAATGAAATGTGGTTTTTGATTTCATGAAAACGTCGTTCTTTTTTTGGCGAATTGCTAGTCGAATTCGATTGGAACGGAGCCAATGAAAAGTGATTTTTGATTTTATGAAAACGTCGGGTTTGTTCTTTTTGGCGAATTGCTAGTCCAATTTGATTGGAATCAAGACAGTGAAAGGTGATTTTTGATTTCATAAAACCTTCGAGTTTGTTAATTTTTGGTAAACTGCTACTCTAATTCGGTTAGAATCGAGCCAATGAAAAGAGGTTCTTGATTTCATGATAACATTGGGTGTGTTCATTTTTGGCGAATTGCTAGTCTAATTCGATTGGAATCGAGTCAATGAAATGTGGTTTTGATTTCATGAAAACGTCACGTTTGTTCTTTTTTTGACGAATTGCTAGTCTAATTCGATTGAAATCGAGCCAATGAAAAGTGATTTTTGATTTCATGAAAACGTCGGGTTTGTTCATTTTTGGCGAATTGCTAGTCCAATTTGATAGGAATCGAGACAGTGAAAGGTGATTTTTGATTTCATAAAAACTTCGGGTTTGTTCATTTTTGGTAAACTGCTACTCTAATTCGGTTAGAATCCAGCCAATGAAAAGAGGTTCTTGATTTCATGATAACATCGGGTGTGTTCATTTTTGGGGAATTGCTAGGCTAATTCGATTGGAATCGAGCCAGTGAAAAGAGGTTTTTGATTTCAAGATAAACTTCGTATTTATTCGTTTTTGGCGAATTGCTAGTCTAATTCGATTGGAATTGAGCAAATGAAAAGTGGTTTTTGATTTCATGATAACGTCGAGTTTGTTCGTTTTTTGGGAAATTGTTCGTCTAATTTGATTGGAATCGAGCCAATGAAAAGTGATTTTTTATTTCGTGAAAAATTCGGGTTTGTTCGTTTTTGGCGAATTGCTAGTCTAATTCGATTGGAATCAAGACAATGAAAAGAGATTTTTGATTTCATGTAAACTTCGGGTTTGTTCGTTTTTGGCAAACTACTACTCTAATTCGATTAGAATCTAGAAAATGAAAAGAGGTTCTTGATTTCATGATAACTTCGTATTTGTTCGTTTTTGGCAAACTACTACTCTAATTCGATTAGAATCTAGAAAATGAAAAGAGGTTCTTGATTTCATGATAACGTCGAGTTTGTTCGTTTTTTGGGAAATTGTTGAGGGGAATTGCTAGGCTAATTCGATTGGAATCGTGGCAATGAAATGTGGTTTTTGATTTCATGATAACTTCGTATTTGTTCGTTTTTGGCGAATTGCAAGTCTAATTCGATTGGAATCGAGTAAATGAAATGTGGTTTTTGATTTCATGAAAACGTCGGGTCTGTTCTTTTTTTTGCGAATTGCTAGTCGAATTCGATTGGAACGGAGCCAATGAAAAGTGATTTTTGATTTCATGAAAACGTCGGGTTTGTTCGTTTTTGGCGAATTGCTAGTCCAATTTGATTGGAATCAAGACAGTGAAAGGTGATTTTTGATTTCATAAAACCTTCGAGTTTGTTCATTTTTGGTAAACTGCTACTCTAATTCGGTTAGAATCGAGCCAATGAAAAGAGGTTCTTGATTTCATGATAACATCGGGTGTGTTCATTTTTGGCGAATTGCTAGTCTAATTCGATTGGAATCGAGCCAATGAAAAGAGGTTCTTGATTTCATGATAACATCGGGTGTGTTCATTTTTGGCGAATTGCTAGTCTAATTCGATTGGAATCGAGTCAATGAAATGTGGTTTTGATTTCATGAAAACGTCAGGTTTGTTCTTTTTTTGACGAATTGCTAGTCTAATTCGATTGAAATCGAGCCAATGAAAATTGATTTTTGATTTCATGAAAACGTCGGGTTTGTTCATTTTTGGCGAATTGCTAGTCCAATTTGATAGGAATCGAGACAGTGAAAGGTGATTTTTGATTTCATAAGAACTTCGGGTTTGTTCGTTTTTGGTAAACTGCTACTCTAATTCGGTTAGAATCGAGCCAATGAAAAGAGGTTCTTGATTTCATGATAACATCGGGTGTGTTCATTTTTGGGGAATTGCTAGGCTAATTCGATTGGAATCGAGCCAGTGAAAAGAGGCTTTTGATTTCAAGATAAACTTCGTATTTGTTCGTTTTTGGCGAATTGCTAGTCTAATTTGATTGGAATCGAGTCAATGAAATGTGGATTTTGATTCCAGGATAACGTCGGGCTTCTTCATTTTTGTGGAATTCCTTGTCTAATTCGATTGGAATCGGGCCGATTAAAAGTGGTGTTTGATTCACGGTAACTTCGGGTTTGTTCGTTTTGGCGAACTGCTACTCTAATTCGATCAGAATCGAGCCAATCAAAAGAGGCTCTTGATTTCATTATTAGATCGAGTGTGTTCATTTTTGGGGAATTGCAAGTCTAATTCGATTGGAATCGAGGTAATGAAAAGTGGATTTTGATTTCATGACAGCGTCGGGTTTGTTTGTTTTTGGGGAATTGCTTGACTAATTCGATTGGATTTGAGCCAATGAAAAGCGATTTTTGATTTCATGATAACTTCGTATTTCTTCATTTTTGGCGAATTGCTAGTGTAATTCGATTGGAATCGAGTCAATCAAATGTGGTTCTTGATTTCATGAAAATGTCGGGTTTGTTCTTTTTTGGCGAATTGCTAGTCTATTTCGATTGGAATCGAGCCAATGAAAAGTGATTTTTGAATTCATGATAACGTCGAGTTTGTTCGTTTTTGGGAAATTGTTGATCTAATTCGATTGGAATCAAGCCAATGAAAAGTGATTTTTGATTTCATTAAAACGTCGGGTTTGTTCGTTTTTGGCGAATTGCAAGTCTAATTCGATTGGAACCAAGACAATGAAAAGTGATTTTTGATTTCATGTAAACTTCGGGTTTGTTCATTTTTGGCAAACTACTACTCTAATTCGATCAGAATCGATAAAACAAAAAGAGGTTCTTGATTTCATGATAACATCGGGTGTGCTCTTTTTTACAAATTGCAAGTCATTACGATTGGAATCGAGCCAATGAAAAGTGAATTTTGATTTCGTGAAAATGTCGGGTTTGTTCGTTTTTGGCGAATTGCTAGTCCAATTTGATTGGAATCAAGACAATGGAAGGTGATTTTTGATTTCATGAAAATTCATTTTTGGTAAACTGCTACTCTAATTCGATTAGAATCGAGCCAATGAAAAGAGGTTCTAGATTTCATGATAACATCGGGTGTGTTCAGTTTTGGTGAATTGCTAGACTAATTTGATTGGAATCGAGCCAGTGAAAAGCTAGTTTTGGTTTCAAGATAACTTCGTATTTGTTCGTCTTTTGGCGAATTGCTAGTCTAATTCGATTGGATAAACTGCTACTCTAATTCGATTAGAATCGAGCCAATGAAAAGTGGTTTTCGATTTCATGATAACATCGGGTGTGTTCGTTTTTGGGGAATTGCTAGTCAAATTCGATTGGAACCGAGCCAATGAAAAGTGGTTTTCGATTTCATGATAACATCGGGTGTGTTCGTTTTTGGGGAATTGCTAGTCAAATTCGATTGGAACCGAGCCAATGAAAAGTGGTTTTCGATTTCATGATAACATCGGGTGTGTTCGTTTTTGGGGAATTGCTAGTCAAATTCGATTGGAACCGAGCCAATGAAAAGTGGTTTTCGATTTCATGATAACATCGGGTGTGTTCGTTTTTGGGGAATTGCTAGTCAAATTCGATTGGAACCGAGCCAATGAAAAGTGGTTTTCGATTTCATGATAACATCGGGTGTGTTCGTTTTTGGGGAATTGCTAGTCAAATTCGATTGGAACCGAGCCAATGAAAAGTGGTTTTCGATTTCATGATAACATCGGGTGTGTTCGTTTTTGGGGAATTGCTAGTCAAATTCGATTGGAACCGAGCCAATGAAAAGTGGTTTTCGATTTCATGATAACATCGGGTGTGTTCGTTTTTGGGGAATTGCTAGTCAAATTCGATTGGAACCGAGCCAATGAAAAGTGGTTTTCGATTTCATGATAACATCGGGTGTGTTCGTTTTTGGGGAATTGCTAGTCAAATTCGATTGGAACCGAGCCAATGAAAAGTGGTTTTCGATTTCATGATAACATCGGGTGTGTTCGTTTTTGGGGAATTGCTAGTCAAATTCGATTGGAACCGAGCCAATGAAAAGTGGTTTTCGATTTCATGATAACATCGGGTGTGTTCGTTTTTGGGGAATTGCTAGTCAAATTCGATTGGAACCGAGCCAATGAAAAGTGGTTTTCGATTTCATGATAACATCGGGTGTGTTCGTTTTTGGGGAATTGCTAGTCAAATTCGATTGGAACCGAGCCAATGAAAAGTGGTTTTCGATTTCATGATAACATCGGGTGTGTTCGTTTTTGGGGAATTGCTAGTCAAATTCGATTGGAACCGAGCCAATGAAAAGTGGTTTTCGATTTCATGATAACATCGGGTGTGTTCGTTTTTGGGGAATTGCTAGTCAAATTCGATTGGAACCGAGCCAATGAAAAGTGGTTTTCGATTTCATGATAACATCGGGTGTGTTCGTTTTTGGGGAATTGCTAGTCAAATTCGATTGGAACCGAGCCAATGAAAAGTGGTTTTCGATTTCATGATAACATCGGGTGTGTTCGTTTTTGGGGAATTGCTAGTCAAATTCGATTGGAACCGAGCCAATGAAAAGTGGTTTTCGATTTCATGATAACATCGGGTGTGTTCGTTTTTGGGGAATTGCTAGTCAAATTCGATTGGAACCGAGCCAGTGAAAAGCTAGTTTTGGTTTCAAGATAACTTCGTATTTGTTCATTTTTGGCGAACTGCTACTCTAATTCGATCAGAATCTAGCCAATAAAAAGAGGCTCTTGATTTCATGATTAGATCAAGTGTGTTCATTTTTAGGGAATTGCAAGTCTAATTCGATTGGAATCGAGCCAATGAAAAGTGGATTTTCATTTCATGACAACGTCGGGTTTGTTCGGTTCTGCTAGTCTAATTCCATTGGAATCGAGCCAATGAAAAGTGGTTTTTGATTACATGATAACTTGGGTTAGTTTATTTTTGGCGAATTGCTAGTCTAATTCGATTGAAATCGAGCCAGTAAAAAGTGATTTTTGATTTCATGATAACGTCGAGTTTGTTCGTTATTGGAAATTGTTGATCTAATTCGATTGGAATCGAGCCAATGAAAAGTGATTTTTGATTTCATTAAAACGTCGGGTTTGTTCGTTTTTGGCGAATTGCAAGTCTAATTCGATTGGAATAAAGACAATGAAAAGTGATTTTTGATTTCATGTATACTTCGGGTTTGTTCATTTTTGGCAGACTACTACTCTAATTCGATCAGAATTGATAAAACAAAAAGAGGTTCTTGATTTCATGATAACATCGGGTGTGTTCTTTTTTGCGAATTGCAAGTCATTACGATTGGAATCGAGCCAATTAAAAGTGGTTTTTTATTTCATGAAAACTTCAGGTTTGTTCGTTTTTAGTGAATTGCTAGTCTAATTCCATTGGAATCAAGGCGATGAAAAGTGGTTTTTGATTTCATGATAACTTCGTACTTGTTCGTTTTTGGTGAATTGCTAGTCTAATTCGATTGGAATCGAGTCAATGAAATGTGGTTTTTGTTTTCATGAAAACGTCGGGTCTGTTCTTTTTTTGGCGAATTGCTAGTCTAATTCGATTGGCACGGAGCCAATGAAAAGTGATTTTTGATTTCATGAAAACGTTGGGTTTGTTCATTTTTGGCGAATTGCTAGTCCAATTTGATTGGAATCAAGACAACGAAAGGTGATTTTTGATTTCATGAAAATTTCGAGTTTGTTCATTTTTGGTAAACTGCTACTCTAATTCGATTAGAATCGAGCCAATGAAAAGAGGTTCTTGATTTCATGATAAAATCGTGTGTGTTCGTTTTTGGGGAATTGCTAGACTAATTCGGCTGGAATCGAGCCAGTGAAAAGCGATTTTTGATTTCAAGATAACTTCGTATTTGTTCATTTTTGGCGAATTGCAAGTCTAATTTGATTGGAATTGAGTCAATGAAATGTGGATTTTGATTCCAGGATAACGTCGGGTTTCTTCATTTTTGTGGAATTGTTAGTCTAATTCGATTGGAATTGAGCCAATTAAAAGTGGTTTTTGATTTCACGGTAACTCCGGGTTTGTTCATTTTTGGCGAACTGCTACTCTAATTCGATCAGAATCGAGCTAATGAAAAGAGGCTCTTGATTTCATGATTAGATCGAGTGTGTTCATTTTTGCGGAATTGCAAGTCTAATTCGATTGAAATCGACCCAATGAAAAGTGGATTTTGATTTCATGACAACGTCGGGTTTGTTCGTTTTTGGGGAATTACTAGTCTAATTCGATTGGAATCGAGCCAATGAAAAGAAGTTTTTGATTTCATGATAACTTCGGGTTTGTTCATTTTTGGCGAATTGCTAGTCTAATTCGATTGGAATCAAGACAATGAAAAGTGATTTTTGATTTCATGTAAACTTCGGGTTTGTTTGTTTTTGGCAAACTACTACTCTAATTCGATTAGAATCGAGAAAACGAAAAGAGGTTCTTGATTTCATGATAACATCGGGTGTGTTCATTTGTTGGGAATTGTTAGTCTAATTCGATTGGAATCGAGCCAAAGAAAAGTGGTTTTAGATTTCATGAAAACTTCGGGTTTGTTCGTTTTTAGTGAATTACTAGTCTAATTCGATTGGAATCGAGGCAATGAAAAGTGGTTTTAGATTTCATGATAACTTTGGGTATGTTCATTTTTTGGCGAATTACTCGTCTAAGTCGATTGGAATCGAGCCAATGAAAGGTGGTTCTTGATTTCATGATAACTTCGAGTTTGTTCATTTTTCGCATATTGCTAGTCAAATTCGATTGGAATCGTGCCAATGAAAAATGGTTCTTGATTTCATGATAACTTTGGGTTTGTTCTTTTTTGGGAAATTGCTAGTCTAATTCGATTGGAATCGAGCAAACCAAAAGAGGTTTTTGATTTAATGATGACTTCGGGATTGTTCATTTTTGGCGAATTGCTAGGCTAATTCGATTGGAATCGAGCCAATGAAAAGTGATTTTTGATTTCATGAAAATGTCGGGTTTGTTCGTTTTTGGCAAACTGCTACTCTAATTCGATTAGAATCGAGCCAATGAAAAGAGGTTCTTGATTTCGTGATAACATCGGGTGTGTTCGTTTTTGAGGAATTGCTAGACTAATTCGATTGGAATCGAGCGAGTGAAAAGCGGTTTTCGATTTCAAGATAACTTCGTATTTGTTCGTTTTTGGCGAATTGCTACTCTAATTCGATTGGAATCGAGTCAATGAAATGTGGATTTTGATTCCAGGATAATGTCGGGTTTCTTCATTTTAGTGGAATTGCTAGTCTAATTCGATTGGAATCGAGCCAATTAAAAGTGGTTTTTGATTTCACGGTAACTTCGGGTTTGTTTGTTTTTGGCGAACTACTACTCTAATTCGATCAGAATCGAGCCAATAAAAAGAGGCTCTTGATTTCATGATTAGATCGAGTGTGTTCATTTCTGCGGAATTGCAAGTCTAATTCGATTGCAATCGAGCCAATGAAAAGTGGATTTTGATTTCATGACAACGTCGGGTTTGTTCGTTTTTGGGGAATTGCTAGTCTAATTCGATTGAAATCAAGCCAATGAAAAGCGATTTTTGATTTCATGATAACGTCGAGTTTGTTCGTTTTTGGGAAATTGTTGGTCTAATTCGATTGGAATCGAGCCAATGAAAAGGTATTTTGGTTTCATGATAACGTCGAGTTTGTTCATTTTTGGGAAATTGTTGGTCTAATTCGATTGGAATCGAGCCAATGAAAAGTTATTTTTGGTTTAATGAAAACGTCAGGTTTGTTCATTTTTGGCGAATTGCTAGTCTAATTTTATTGGAATCAAGACATTGAAAAGAGATTTTTGATTTCATGTAAACTTCTGGTTTGTTCGTTTTCGGCAAACTACTACTCTAATTCGATTAGAATCGAGAAAACAAAAAGAGGTTCTTGATTTCATGATAACATCGGGTGTGTTCGTGTTTGGCGAATTTCTAGTCTAATTCAATTGGAATCGAGCCAATGAAAAGTGATTTTTGATTTCATGAAAACGTCAGGTTTGTTCATTTTTGGCGAATTGCTAGTCTAATTCGATTGGAATCGAGCCAATGAAAAGTGATTTTTGATTTCATGAAAACGTCAGGTTTGTTCATTTTTGGCGAATTGCTAGTCTAATTCGATTGGAATCGAGCCAATGAAAAGTGATTTTTGATTTCATGAAAACGTCAGGTTTGTTCATTTTTGGCGAATTGCTAGTCTAATTCGATTGGAATCGAGCCAATGAAAAGTGATTTTTGATTTCATGAAAACGTCAGGTTTGTTCATTTTTGGCGAATTGCTAGTCTAATTCGATTGGAATCGAGCCAATGAAAAGTGATTTTTGATTTCATGAAAACGTCAGGTTTGTTCATTTTTGGCGAATTGCTAGTCTAATTCGATTGGAATCGAGGCAATGAAAAGTGGTTCTTGATTTCATGATAACTTCGTCTTTGTTCGTTTTTGGGAAATTGCTAGTCTAATTCGATTGGAATCGAGCCAATGAAAAGAGGTTTTTGATTTCATGAAAACTTCAGGTTTGTTCGTTTTTAGCTAATTGCTAGTCTAACTCGATTGGAATCGAGGCAATGAAAGGTGGTTTTAGATTTCATGATAACTTTGGGTTTGTTCGTTTTTAGGCGAATTACTAGTCTAACTCGATTGGAATCGAGTCAATGAAAAGTGGTTTTTGATTTCATGATAACGTCGAGTTTGTTCGTTTTTGGGAAACTGTTGGTCTAATTCGATTGGAATCGAGCCAATGAAAAGTGATTTTTGATTTCATGAAAACGTCGGGTTTGTTCGTTTTTGACGAATTGCAAGTCTAATTCGATTGGAATCAAGACAATGAAAAGTGATTGATGTCATGTAAACTTCGGGTTTGTTCATTTTTGGCAAACTACTACTCTAATTCGATTAGAATCGAGAAAACAAAAAGAGGTTCTTGATTTCATGATAACATCGGGTGTGTTCGTTTTTGGCGAATTGCTAGTCTAATTCGATTGGAATCGAGCCAATGAAAAGTGATTTTTGATTTCATGAAAACGTCGGGTTTGTTCATTTTTGGTAAACTGCTACTCTAATTCGATTAGAATCGAGCCAATGAAAAGTGATTTTTGATTTCATGAAAACGTCGGGTTTGTTCATTTTTGGTAAACTGCTACTCTAATTCGATTAGAATCGAGCCAATGAAAAGTGATTTTTGATTTCATGAAAACGTCGGGTTTGTTCATTTTTGGTAAACTGCTACTCTAATTCGATTAGAATCGAGCCAATGAAAAGTGATTTTTGATTTCATGAAAACGTCGGGTTTGTTCATTTTTGGTAAACTGCTACTCTAATTCGATTAGAATCGAGCCAATGAAAAGTGATTTTTGATTTCATGAAAACGTCGGGTTTGTTCATTTTTGGTAAACTGCTACTCTAATTCGATTAGAATCGAGCCAATGAAAAGTGATTTTTGATTTCATGAAAACGTCGGGTTTGTTCATTTTTGGCGAATTGCTAGTCTAATTCGATTGGAATCGAGTCAATGAAATGTGGATTTTGATTCAAGGATAACGTCGGGTTTCTTCATTTTTGTGGAATTGCTAGTCTAATTCGATTGGAATCGAGCAAATTAAAAGTGGTTTTTGATTTCACGGTAACTTCGGGTTTGTTTGTTTTTGGCGAACTGCTACTCTAATTCGATCAGAATCAAGCCAATAAAAAGCGGCTCTTGATTTCATTATTAGATCAAGTGTGTTCATTTTTGAGGAATTGCAAGTCTAATTCGATTGGAATTGAGCTAATGAAAAGTGGATTTTGATTTCATGAGAATGTCGAGTTTGTTCATTTTTAGGGAATTGCTAGTCTAATTCGATTGGAATCGAGCCAATGAAAAGTGGTTTTTGATTTCATGATAACTTCAGGTTAGTTCATTTTTGGCGAATTGCTAGTCTAATTCGATTGGAATCGAGCCAATGAAAAGTGGTTTTTGATTTCAATGTAAACTTCGGGTTTGTTCATTTTTGGCAAACTGCTACTCTAATTCGATTAGAATCGAGAAAACAAAAAGAGGTTCTTGATTTCATGATAACATCGGGTGTGTTCAATTTTGGTGAATTGCTAGTCTAATTCGATTAGAATCGAGCCAATAAAAGTGGTTTTAATTTCATGAAAACTTCGGGCTTGTTCGTTTTTAGTGAATTGCTAGTCTAATTCGATTGGAATCGAAGCAAGGAAAAGTGGTTTTTGATTTAATGATAACTTTGTGTTTGTTCGTTTTTGGCGAATTGCTAGTCTAATTCGATTGGAATCGAGTCAATGAAATGTGGCTTTTGATTTCATGAAAACGTCGGGTCTGTTCTTTTTTTGGCGAATTGCTAGTCTAATTCGATTGGAATGGAGCCAATGAAAAGTGATTTTTGATTTCATGAAAACTTCGGGTTTGTTCGTTTTTTGTGAATTGCTAGTCCAATTTGATTGGAATCAAGACAATGAAAGGTGATTTTTGATTTCATGAAAACTTCGGGTTTGTTCGTTTTTGGCAAACTGCAACTCTAATTCGATTAGAATCGAGCCAATGAAAAGAGGTTCTTGATTTCATGATAACATCGGGTGTGTTCATCTTTGGGGAATTGCTAGACTAATTCGATTGGAATCGAGCCAGTGAAAAGCGATTTTCGATTTCAAGATAACTTCGTATTTGTTCGTTTTTGGCGAATTGCTAGTCTAATTCGATTGGAATCGAGTCAATGAAATGTGGATTTTGATTCCAGGATAACGTCGGGTTTCTTCATTTTTTTGGAATTCCTAGTCTAATTCGATTGGAATCGAGCCGATTAAAAGTGGTTTTTGATTTCACGGTAACTTCGGGTTTGTTCATTTTTGGCGAACTGCTACTCTAATTCGATCAGAATCGAGCCAATAAGAAGAGGCTCTTGATTTCATGATTAGATCGAGCGTGTTCATTTTTGGGGAATTGCAAGTCTAATTCGATTGGAATCGAGCCAATGAAAAGTGGATTTTGATTTCATGACAACGTCGGGTTTGTTCGTTTTTGGGGAATTGCTAGTCTAATTCGATTGGAATTGAGCCAATGAAAAGTGGTTTTTGATTTCATGATAACTTCGGGTTAGTTCATTTTTAGCGAATTGCTAGTCTAATTCGATTGGAATCGAGCCTATGAAAAGTGGATTTTGATTTCATGACAACGTCGAGTTTGTTCATTTTTGGGAAATTGTTGGTCTAATTCGATTGGAATCGAGCCAATGAAAAGTGATTTTTGATTTCATGATAACATCGGGTGTGTTCATTTTTTGGGAATTACAAGTCTAATTCGATTGAAAGCGAGCCAATGAAAAGTGGCTCTTGATTTCATGATTAGATCGAGTGTGTTCATTTTTTGGGAATTACAAGTCTAATTCGATTGAAAGCGAGCCAATGAAAAGTGGCTCTTGATTTCATGATTAGATCGAGTGTGTTCATTTTTTGGGAATTACAAGTCTAATTCGATTGAAAGCGAGCCAATGAAAAGTGGCTCTTGATTTCATGATTAGATCGAGTGTGTTCATTTTTTGGGAATTACAAGTCTAATTCGATTGAAAGCGAGCCAATGAAAAGTGGCTCTTGATTTCATGATTAGATCGAGTGTGTTCATTTTTTGGGAATTACAAGTCTAATTCGATTGAAAGCGAGCCAATGAAAAGTGGCTCTTGATTTCATGATTAGATCGAGTGTGTTCATTTTTTGGGAATTACAAGTCTAATTCGATTGAAAGCGAGCCAATGAAAAGTGGCTCTTGATTTCATGATTAGATCGAGTGTGTTCATTTTTTGGGAATTACAAGTCTAATTCGATTGGAATCGAGCCAATGAAAAGTGGATTTTGATTTCATGACAACGTCAGGTTTGTTTGTTTTTTGGGAATTGCTAGACTAATTCGATTAGAATCGAGCCAATGAAAAGCGGTTTTTGATTTCATGATAACTTCGTATTTGTTCGTTTTTGGCGAATTGCTAGTCTAATTCGATTGGAATCGAGCCAATGAAAAGTGGATTTTGATTTCATGACAACGTCAGGTTTGTTTGTTTTTTGGGAATTGCTAGACTAATTCGATTAGAATCGAGCCAATGAAAAGAGGTTTTGGATTTCATGATAACATCGGGTGTGTTCGTTTTTGGGGAATTGCTAGACTAATTCGATTGGAATCAAGCCATTGAAAAGTGATTTTTGATTTCATGAAAATGTCGGGTTTGTTCATTTTTGGCGAATTGCTAGTCCAATTTGATTGGAATCAAGACGATGAAAGGTGATTTTTGATTTCATGAAAACTTCGGGTTTGTTCGTTTTTGGTAAACTGCTACTCTAATTCGATTAGAATCGAGCCAATGAAAAGAGGTTTTGGATTTCATGATAACATCGGGTGTGTTCGTTTTTGGGGAATTGCTAGACTAATTCGATTGGAATCAAGCCATTGGAAAGTGGTTTTTGATTTCATGAAAACTTCGGGTTTGTTCGTTTCTAGCGAATTGCTAGTATAATTTGATTGGAATCGAGCCAATGAAAAGTGATTTTTGCTTTCATAATAACTTTGGGTTTGTTCATCTTTTGGCGAATTGCTAGTCTAATTGGATTGGAATCGGCCCAATGAAAAGTTGTTTTTGATTGCATGATAACGTCAGTTTTATTCCATTTTATGGAATTGCTATTCTAATTCGATTGTAATCGAGCCAATGAAAAGTGGTTCTTGATTTCATGATAACTTCGTATTTGTTCGTTTTTGGGGAATTGCTAGACTATAATTTGATTGGAATCGAGCCAACGAAAAGTGGTTCTTGATTTCATGATAACTTCGTATTTGTTCGTTTTTGGGGAATTGCTAGACTATAATTTGATTGGAATCGAGCCAACGAAAAGTGGTTCTTGATTTCATGATAACTTCGTATTTGTTCGTTTTTGGGGAATTGCTAGACTATAATTTGATTGGAATCGAGCCAACGAAAAGTGGTTCTTGATTTCATGATAACTTCGTATTTGTTCGTTTTTGGGGAATTGCTAGACTATAATTTGATTGGAATCGAGCCAACGAAAAGTGGTTCTTGATTTCATGATAACTTCGTATTTGTTCGTTTTTGGGGAATTGCTAGACTATAATTTGATTGGAATCGAGCCAACGAAAAGTGGTTCTTGATTTCATGATAACTTCGTATTTGTTCGTTTTTGGGGAATCCCTAGTCTAATTCGATTAGAATCGAGCCAATGAAAAGAGGTTCTTGATTTCAGGATAACATCGGGTGTGTTCATTTTTGGCAAATTGCTAGTCCAATTTGATTGGAATCGAGCCAATGAAACGTGGTTTTTGATTTCATGAAAACATCGGGTTTGTTCGTTTTTGGGGAATTGCTAGTCTAATTCGATTGGAATCGAGCCAATGAAAAGTGGTTCTTGATTTCATGATAACATCGGGTGTGTTCATTTTTGGGGAATTGCTAGATTGATTCGATTGGAATCGAGCCAATGAAAAGTGGTTTTTGATTTCATGATAACTTCGTATTTGTTTGGTTTTGGCGAATTGCTAGTCCAATTCGATTGGAATCGAGTCAATCAAATGTGGTTTTTGATTTCATGAAAACGTCAGGTTTGTTCTTTTTTTAGTGAATTGCTAGTCTAATTCGATTGGAATCGAGCCAATGAAAAGTGATTTTTGATTTCATGATAACGTTAATTTTATTCCTTTTTGGGGAATTGTTATTCTAATTCGATTGGAATCGAGTCAATGAAAAGTGGTTTTTGATTTCATGAAAACTTCGGGTTTGTTCGTTCTTTGGCGAATTGCTAGTCTAATTCGATTGGAATCAAGCCAATGAAAAGTGGTTCTTGATTTCATGATAACCTTGGGTTAAATCATTTTTGGCGAATTGCTGGTCTAATTCGATTGGAATCGAGGCAATGAAAAGTGATTTTTTATTTCATGACAACGTCGGGGTTGTTAGTTTTTGGGGAATTGCTGGTCTAATTTGATTGGAATCGAGCCAATTAAAAGTGGTTTTTGATTTCACGGTAACTTCGGGTTTGTTCAATTTTGGCAAACTACTACTCTAATACGATTAGAATCGAGCCAATGAAAAGAGGTTCTTGATTTCAGGATAACATCGGGTGTGTTCATTTTTGGCAAATTGCTAGCCAATTCGATTGGAATCGAGCCAATGAAACGTGGTTTTTGATTTCATGAAAACATCGGGTTTGTTCATTTTTGGGAAATTGCTAGTCTAATTCGATTGGAATCGAGCCAATGAAAAGTGGTTCTTTATTTCATGATACGTTTGGATTTGTTCATTTTTGGCGAATTGCTAGTCTAATTCGATTGGAATCGAGCCAACGAACAGCTGTTTTGGATTTCATGATAACTTCGGGTTAGTTTGTTTTTGGCGAATTGGTAGTCCAATTCTATTGGAATCGAGACAATGAAAAGTGATTTTTGATTTCGTGTAAACTTTGGGTTTGTTCGCTTTTGGCAAATGACTACTCTAATTCGATTAGAATTGAGAAAACGAAAAGAGGTTCTTGATTTCATGATAACATCGGGTGTGTTCATTTTTGGCGAATTGCTAGTCTAATTCGATTGGAATCGAGTCAATGAGAAGTGGTTTTTGATTTCATGAAAGCGTCGGGTCTGTTCTTTTTTTAGCGAATTGCTAGATTAATTCGATTGGAATCGAGCCAGTGAAAAGCGGTTTTTGATTTCAAGATAACTTCATATTTGTTCGTTTTTGGCGAAAATTCGATTGGAATCGAGTCAATGAAATGTGGATTTTGATTCCAGGATAACGTCAGGTTTCTTCATTTTTTTGGAATTGCTAGTCTAATTCGATTGGAATCGAGCCAATTAAAAGTGGTTTTTCATTACACGGTAACTTCGGGTTTGTTTGTTTTTGGTGAACTGCTACTCTAATTCGATCAGAATTGAGCTAATGAAAAGTGGCCCTTGATTTCATGATTTGATCGAGTGTGTTCATTTTTTGGGAATTACAAGTCTAATTCGATTGGAATCGAGCCAATGAAAAGTGGATTTTGATTTCATGACAACGTCGGGTTTGTTTGTTTTTTGGGAATTGCTAGACTAATTCGATTAGAATCGAGCCAATGAAAAGCGGTTTTTGATTTCATGATAAGTTCGTATTTGTTCGTTTTTGGAGAATTGCTAGTCTAATTCGATTGGAATCGAGTCAATGAAATGTGGTTTTTGAATTCATGAAAACGTCGGGTTTGTTCTTTTTTTGGCGGATTCCAAGTCTAATTCGATTCGAATCGAGCCAGTGAAAAGTGATTTTTGATTTCATGAAAATGTCGGGTTTGTTCATTTTTGGCGAATTGCTAGTCCAATTTGATTGGAATCAAGACGATGAAAGGTGATTTTTGATTTCATGAAAACTTTGGGTTTGTTCGTTTTTGGTAAACGGCTACTCTAATTCGATTAGAATCGAGCCAACGAAAAGAGGTTCTGGATTTCATGATAACATCGGGTGTGTTCGTTTTTGGGGAATTGCTAGACTAATTCGATTGGAATCGAGCCAGTGAAAAGCGATTTTTGATTTCAAGATAACTTCGTATTTGTTCGTTTTTGGCGAATTGCTAGTCTAATTCGATTGGAATCGAGTCAACGAAATGTGGATTTTGCTTTCATAATAACTTTGGGTTTGTTCGTCTTTTGGCGAATTGCTAGTCTAATTGGATTGGAATCGGCCCAATGAAAAGTTGTTTTGATTGCATGATAACGTCAGGTTTATTCCATTTTATGGAATTGCTATTCTAATTCGATTGTAATCGAGCCAATGAAAAGT
>NW_019260968.1:0-1030 GCF_002742605.1 Olea europaea var. sylvestris | reverse complement strand
CTGTCCAGCACTTCTTCAACCTGATATAATTAATACGAAGATTAATTATTCGAAGGCCCAAATGAAGGAGTTTGGCTAAAATATCGTGATCCCGGGTTTGTACCCCGAGTACAATTTCGCATGCTGTTTCCAATCAACCTGCCAAATTTTGGCCCATTTCGAGACTGTCGTGACAAATGACAAAATTGTCCCTGGTGCGGTTTTACTTTGTTAATTTTCTGTCCAGCACTTCTTCAACCTGACATAATTAATACGGAAATTAATTATTCGGAGGACCAAACGAAGGACTTAGGCTAAAATCCTATGATCCCAGGTCTGTGCCCCGAGTCCAATTTCGTGGGCCGTTTCCAATCAACTGGCCAAATTTCGGCCCATTTCGACACCGTCGCGAAAAATGACAAAAATATCCCTGGTGCGGTTTTTCTTTGTTAATTTTCTGTCCATCACTTCTTCAACCTGACATAATTAATACGAAAATTAATTATTCAGAGGCCCAAACGAACGAATTTGGCTAAAATCCTGAGATCTCGAGTCTGTGCCCCGAGTCCAATTTCACGGGGCGTTTCCAATCAACCTGCCAAATTTCTGCCAATTACGACACCGTCGCGACAAAAGACAAAATTGCCCCCGATGCGGTTTTGCCTTGTTAATTTTCTATCAAGCACTTCTTCAACCAGACATAATTATTATGAAAATTAATTATTTGGAGGCCCAAATGAAGAATTTGGGAAAAATCCCGTAATCCCAGGTCTGTGCCCCAAGTCCAATTTTGCGGGCCGTTTCCAATCAACCTGCCAAATTTCAGCCCATTCCCACATTGTCGCGACAAATGACAAAATTACCTTTGGTAAGGTTTTGCTTTGTTAATATTATTTCCAGCACTTCTTCAACCTGACAACATTAATAAGAAAATTAATTATTCGGAGGCCCAAACAAAGGAATTTGTCTAAAACGCCGTGATCCCAGGTCTATATCTCGAGTCCAATTTCACGGGCCGTTTCCAATCAACCTGCCAAATTTAGGCCCATTC
>NW_019260967.1:0-1030 GCF_002742605.1 Olea europaea var. sylvestris | reverse complement strand
AGGCCAATTTTTGGGCGAATTTCTATTTTTAGTATTTTTTCATATTTTGTTAGTTTTTTATTCTTTTCCATACTTTGGGAATTTTGCTAAACTTTTACACAATTTTGAATGAACAACTTTTGACCTAATTGATATTGACTTAAAGTGAGGGGTATTGTCTTCTCTTCATCTTTCTTTATTGAACAACTTCGAACTTATCAAGTGTTAACTTGTGGTGTTCAAATAACTGGCTTTAATTCTTGGATTGTGTGATCAAGGGGTCTTTCAAGCGTTGTTCTTGTTGGATTTTTCGGTTCTACTTTCTTTTGGATTAATCCTAGACTCTTGGATTAATTTGGCTTTCTTGGGTTCGTCAATCTCGTTGTGAGTTTCGTAGTCAATGTTGCTACGGGGTTCACATCAAGATAAATTAACACGTCAAATTATCCTCGTTGATTAATACATGAATATCGAGAGTTGGACAAAATAATGAGAAAATATTTTTAAAAAAAAACGCTCCAAAACCGTGTTTGCAGCAATGTACTTATATAAACCTGACACGGAACTTTGAAAGCCTTCCCAATTCTATGTCCTCTTTGGATGACATCATTGTTATTACATTTTTGTTGGAATTTGGTTTGAAGATTGAAAATTTTGGTTAAGTATAACTTGAAAAGTGACTTTTTGTCAACTTCGACCAAATATTAGAACTTGATTCAATAGTCAAATTATAAAAATAAATAGACTAACTTGTTCTTCTCGTTGAGTAAATTGTCGTAATACATTTGGAATCTCTAAACTAACTTTGGATGAACGAGAAATCTTTGGTCCAAAGTTGGAAGGATAAACGAGGACAAAAAGATGAAAAATCATATAGCACTGCCAATTGAATGGCGAACTAGTGCCAAGCTAGAGGCAAGTGAGCAAAATTTTTCTCTTGAAAATATTTCACTGGCACTCGAGGTAGAGACACGTTATTGACAACAAGAGATGCATTCCTTCTTGAAGGCTACTAGTTTTGGGACATGTTTCTTCACTAACGATCTTTTCT
>NW_019260966.1:0-1030 GCF_002742605.1 Olea europaea var. sylvestris | reverse complement strand
ATATTACGCAATAAATTTGCATCGATTTCAAGATTGACCTTTTTTTTCTTCTCTAAATAGTAATAAACATACTGGCACAGTACTTAACCACTACATTGAACACCGTCTTTCTTTTTGTTATTAGTGCTTGCTATATAAAACTTTTGTGAACCAAACTTCAATTTTAACCACACGTTTTGTGGGATTTGCAATTTTTATTAAATTTTTAACTATAAATTTTATCAAAATCTGTTAAAGTTTTTATCTAAAACTTTGTTAAACAACCTCTAAATCTCCTTTCGATACAAGTAGATGACATTTTGCGTGTACAACTATAAAAATGCTATACGAGTTGGTCCAACTTTCATCTGTGCCAAATTTCGTGCCATGACCTATGGGGCGAATTTCACGTGCCTCATGCATAGGCTATTGCTTAATAAACGTGCCAACTACACATGCTATGTTCACCCCATCCCCACCCCCCAAACAGTGCAATGCACTACATTTAACAAAAAATAATTATCCCAACAAATTTGGAATGTAACCACACAAAAAAAAAAAATAAATAAATAAATAAAAAGGAAGAAGAAGAAGGATAATAAAAAAAATGAAATGTGTTGGTGTCGAAATTATTTCATGTGTCCTCTATAAGCATAACGTCAATAAATACTAAAAGTTTGACAAATAAGACTAGTTGGTAAGTTCAACCACCAAAAGTAAGAGTGGTGGCACTTATACCTAGGACTTTAAATGGATCGGATATGAGTAGATCCTTTTGTCCTTTATAAGCATAACATCAATAATACTAGAAGTTTGACAAATAAGACTAGTTAGTAAGTTCAATCACTAAAGTAAAAGTAGTGACACTTGCACCTAAAGCTGTAAATGGATCAGATATGAACTAGATTTACCTATATCCAATCCAATTCGATAATCCAACAACTATTTGACTATTAAATAAATATCCAATTCGCTATGTTATTGGATATTCGATTCGATAATCCAATCCGAAAATAAAGAAAATTAGGGAAAATAAAATGAATGTTGAAAT
>NW_019260965.1:0-1030 GCF_002742605.1 Olea europaea var. sylvestris | reverse complement strand
AGAGTACAAACTTAAGCAAATACCTCATAAATTGATCTCAATTAAATCGGAAGATTTACGGACCAAACAACATCTGTAGAGGACTAGAAATGGAAATAAAATTATCACCCTTCCAATTTGAGATTAACTTTCGACAACTCTAAACTAAACACCAATACACTTACCGCAGTTTACATTTTATTATAGTTACCTGACTAAGGTGAGCCAGCAGGCGATCCTCAGCTGCGCCAGTAGATACATTGAGCTTCAGCAAAGGCTTCAACCTCTCGTCCGCACGGCAAGCTCCCATGACCTGCTTATCTAGAGACAGAAGCCAATGCAAAACCCCAAGCTCCCGATCTTCCACATCCTCCACTCGAACTTCTCTCGACCTCCCTCTAATAGAAGGATTCCCAGCCTCCAAGGCCTCGTCAACTCTGGATGTATGGCTTGATGATGCCTCTTCACTAGAATTCTGATCCAAGTTATCAACATCGTCAATTTGGCATTCATTAGCGAATGACTGTTTCTCGGAGTTTACCATTTTCAATTCTCAAATTGAATTAGACTGTTTGTGACAATGTCTCAGGACGCTATTAAGGAACCCTAGATTATACGGTCTCAAAATGCACAATCAAATATTTACAAATCTAGTCAATCTAAGTCTTGAATTGAATCTCATATATTCAGAAAAATTTGTACACAGAGCTCTTATTAACAACAAAAAGCAGCAGCTGCAAAATTGAAATGTTAAAGGGGAGAGACAAGAACACGTGAACTTGAAGCCCTACGGACTTAAAATATTATTAACAATTTAATATACGCTTGAAGTCCGAAACAAACAACCACAAAGGCACAAACGGCAATCCAGGTTGGTACACGTCATATTGTGGGACTAGTGGGTCCCATAACATGTTTTGTAGGCCCATTGATTGATTGGACTACCATGTCATCAAATTGTGGGTCCCAATTATACTTCACGCTGTCCATATGATATTAGGTAGGAGGGATAATTGCAACAAAGACTTCAAACTTTTCAAACATTAGCAAA
>NW_019260964.1:0-1030 GCF_002742605.1 Olea europaea var. sylvestris | reverse complement strand
TCTTGGTCTTCTCCTTCCCAATTGATAGCAACCGGACTGGTGGTGGCATAGGGTGGTGTTGGAGTTGTCTCAAGTTTTGGTGTTGATGTTTTTGGTAAACTGAGCCCGGTTTTGCACGTGTTGGCTGTGGAATTCGGTCCAACATCTGGTATCAGAGCTAGTAGAAGCTTTCTCGGCCTGAAAATTGACAAAAACCGGCGGCAATCCCGATTTGGGGTTGAAGAACCGTGACTGCAACCTCGATTTTCGGCCAATCCAGCCACTTTCCGGCGAAACCGATCCCATATTCGGGATCAGCAGGCTGAGGCCCTCCCTCGGCGGCGGCGCGTGGAGCTCCGGCGGCGACGGTTCCGGGCGAGCTTCCTTCGGGCAGTTTGCTTATTTTAATCCCCTGAACGCACTGACACTGTTTATTTTCTGTTTCAGGTTATACAGAAAAAGTTGGACAATTTTGCCCCCGGTGGATCGACGGTTGAATCTGCATATATCTACTGAATTACTTTAGGCCAAGATTGCGGTCCTAAAGCAGTAGATTCGCATCTCTCTCGATAATACGGACTCAGACACGTCCGCTCTGATAAATTAGCTTAACCCGTTAATTTTTCAGCATTAGCGCGTCACCGTGTGGGTTGACAATAGGTTGGGGGTTGTCATTGCTTGGCAACCATTGCTTGTGCTAGAATTAGGGTTAGGGTTATGTGCTCTTAATTGATCCTTTTGATTGAGTATTTGTTTTTGGGTTTAAAATCAGTTTTGTAATTCTTAGTGATCAAAATTATTATGGGACTAGTTATCTGCTAGACGTATTTTTTTCTGCACTGTTATTTCCGCTGCTTACTTATTCCGTTAGAAATACCGTGACTTTACCCTTTCGAACATTCCCTTGATCTAAGACCGCGAGTCTTACGAAACCCTGGGAATCTAGAACGGTGTATATTGTTCGTGAACCCTAGGACTACTTTGTGTGGTTTGATTGTGGTTTGTGCATTTTTTGGCTATTGTGTGAAGATGACAACTCATAGTTTTGATT
>NW_019260963.1:0-1030 GCF_002742605.1 Olea europaea var. sylvestris | reverse complement strand
TCTAGAGCTCAATTGGATAGCTATAATTGTCCTGACTTCGTTTGTAGAGTTTTGTCACAGAATGCAAAAGGGGGAGTTTGTTAAGTCTAAAGGTGTAATTGGCGATTCTGTGGACAAAAGAACTAAATTGTAAATTTGTAAAAGTTAGGGACTCAATTTTACAATGTTATAAAAGTAAGGGACTTAGGGTGAAATTTAGCAAAGATAGATGGTAGGGACTAGGGTTTGAGTGTTTGGTTCAAATCAAGGTTGCGGCATCGGAAGTTCGCTAGCCGTTTACCCTGCCACCGCTCGAGTGAGAAGAAGCAGAATGGTCATCGCTCACTCGATATTCGCTCGAGCGACGGTGTTATATGGAAAATCATATTTTCGATTTCTGGAAAGTTTGAAACGGCCTAGGACTCCTAATTGCCCCCAACTATAAATACAAAGGCCGTGAACGTGAAAGAGAGATTACCATATTGTGCTTTACATAGATATCATCTTCAATATTCTCCCAAGTGATCCAAGGTAAAACTGAACAAGGAATTCATCCATAGACACCTTATGATCCAGGCAATCCACTGTTGGGGAAAACATCACTATTTGTAAAGACAGAACACCTGGACTTCTTCATTTGTTGAGGAAGTGACTCTCTCATTGGGAGATTGAGAGAGGTGGACGACAAGCGCAGGAACTGGACAAGAACAGGAGGTTCTTGGAATTCCACTTGGTGATACAATTAGCTAGAGACCAGAAGGTTGTATTGGACAGCAGATTGGGCTGCAGGAGGTAGATTGGGAAGCTAGCAGGAGACTAGCAGTATACACGGCAGTAGATCATGAGACTGGAACAACGGGTCTGACTTGGTACGGAGTTTGGCATAACTTGTAGCTGGATTGGTAGAGTGAAAACTACTGGCTTGGTCATGGAGTTTTACCCACGTTGGAGTTTCTCCGTCATCATATTATGAGTTGGTGTTGTTACCGTTTTATTTACTTTACGCAAATCGACAATTCAACATAGGCTTAATTGGACGTGTATGTTTAAT
>NW_019260962.1:0-1030 GCF_002742605.1 Olea europaea var. sylvestris | reverse complement strand
AACAACTCAATCTTGAATTGTAATTTTATAAGAAAAATAATTTTCTATATTGTTAATATTCCAAAAGAATATTAATTATTGCTTCGGAAGAGTATAACATTCTGTGTTCCAACATTCTTAAAGAATATTGTACTATCATCAATCTGTAGCAGCTATAATCAAACATCAATATCTCTGCGTTTCATTGCTAATCATCTAGAAATTTGGGCAGAACATTAACAACTCATTGTTTTTCAAAACCAATGATTAAGATCAAAATTCTATGATTTTTATGTGAGAAATGGCTACATGAACAGTACCAAATTCTGAAGTATTAAATTTTTCAAATTTATGTCTTTGAAGAATATGAGATTTGTTAAATATTCAAGATTCCCTAAAACTTTCAAATCCAAGTAAACGTATTCTTTAAAAGTCTTTTTATTTTATTATATATTAAATTTATGGAGCTTTTGATCGGTCAAACCTTTTTATTTAACTAATGCTCATGAAGAAGCATATGTTTTTATTATGATACTATCTGCTCCTAAAGAGCATGACATTACAATTTCAATATTTCAAACAAATATTGACATATTGTTCCAGAAGAAACATACTTTTATATTAAATTAATATCATAGAAGAATAATAAGCTGTTGTTCTAGAACGAAATATGATTCAGATATTTAAATATTCCAGAAAAATATTGTAGAATCATTTGAACCAATTTTATACAAATCAGTATTTTAAAATAACATTGTGTTTATATTGAAGAGGCATAACTAAATATGTGATTTCAAATCTTATTCAAGGCGTCAGAAAAATCAATATTGTATTAATCTTGATTATTAATTTTATATGAGTCTGTTGTTAATGCTCTAGAGATACATACCATATATTCAAATAATCCATTACTCTAGAAGAATATTTGGTTGTTTCAAATAACAGCTTATACATTAAAGTATTCTAGAAGAATAATATGATTAATTTAAATGTATCAATATTCTTGAAGAATAATGTTCAATTATTTGCGGACAATCATAATCAAGAATAT
>NW_019260961.1:0-1030 GCF_002742605.1 Olea europaea var. sylvestris | reverse complement strand
GCCATTTTGTGTGAACTAATCAAAGTTTATAAATAGGTGATCAAGTTCGAGGAAAATACAATGAAAATCATATGAAAAAATCATTCCTCGTTCATCCAAATTCTGTAGAAATTTTGTCCCTCTACATAATCAAATTCTTTTATTTTCACTCGTTTATTTTGAAGATCACTTTTTGCCTTCAGTGTTCTTTTTTTTAGGCTTGATTAGTCTTGCAAATTATTTGCCATTTTTAATCTTTAAAAGCAAATCGAGAGGAGAAAAATATCATTTGAAGACAACAATATAATTTTCGTGTTCAAGCCTTTGCTGGATTATTGTCTGCTTTTTTCTTCTTCATTCTCCATTGCCGTATTTATTTTTTCTTAACATTTACGTGTAAAATTATTTTGTTCAGATAATGAGTGATTGAAAATAAATTTAAATAAAAATATTTTTAGAAAATGGAGCTCAAAAAATGGCTAATAATTGGTTGAACCTTAGAAAATGAATTTGGCATAATATTTTGTGCAAAGTACGCCAATCATTAGGCACTAACAAATGACAATAATAGGAGTGTAGAAGTAGCTGTATACCTTTACACGATTGAATTGAGCTATTATACTTTCATTATTGTATAGTACTATTATAACATATTTATACTTGTATATATGGTCCTCCTGGGAAATTTTTCGAAATATTTATGTGTTCCATTACTACCTACATTGGCGCACGTACGCATACATAAGATAGTGATTGATGATTGGTGTTAATTTTGTATTAACTCAGTAGTTAATTTTTAGTGTTATTATTAGATTATTAAAGCATCGAATTATCCTAGAAAATGAGTAATTTTATGATAGAAAAAGGATGACTTGGAAGCAGGGCCGTACCTGTGTTTCACGGGGCCTGAGGCGAATTTCTGAATATGGGCTCCTAAATTGTATCTAGCGTGTAAATTTTTTTTATTTTTTATTTTTCGTTTATAAGAGTTTTACGAACTAACTTTGTTAATTTAAAATCAATAATAAAATAACAAATAAAATGAAATTTG
>NW_019260960.1:0-1030 GCF_002742605.1 Olea europaea var. sylvestris | reverse complement strand
TTTTTTTTTTTTTTAAATGTCTTATGATTTTTGTTTTGGTAATATGTATTGATTGTTTTACAGTTTTGATTTGTCTAGAATTTTGTTTCTGAATTTCTCTTTGATCCTGGAATTGTATATAGAGTGGGTCGTATATTTGATTCAATGAATTATTCCTTTTTGATTGGAGATTAGCAGATTTGTTTCAGGTTGAATGCTCTAACTACAAAAGTATAAATTCTTCAATTTTCTTTATATCTTTCTTTTTTTATTTTTGAAATTTTGGGAATAATCTTGAATTAAAGGAATAAATCTTAACTTTTGTACAATATACGAATTTATGATTGCGTTATTGGACTCCGCAGTCTACACGGTTGGGTTCATAAACTCAAATTCTATCCCGAGTAAGTTGTTGACATGTTATGAGCTGGTTTTTTGTTTGTTTGTTTTCTTGCATTTGCATGCCATGTATATAATAAATCTCAAAAGAAAGAACTACACAACATATAGGGGTCATAGAATTTTCTTTATTATAACAAGACCTTCTCTACAACAACGTGAGTTTGTTCTTTTATGATAACAAAACTGAAGCTTGAGACACTTAGTTTGGGTGAGGAACTTCACTGCAAAAAATCAGTTCTAATATAGATATAATTCCTTCTAGCTCAAATGCCTTGAGCGTATTGAAATGCATCTCTTGTAATTGATTTATAGTTCAGTTCTAATTAGGTTTTATGGCGTGTCTGTTTGTTATAAATGTGTTTGTTATGATTTGATTATTTCAGACCTGTGTTTCACCTATGTCTATTTCATTGCTGCCCTTTTCTATGGGCTGCCAAGTTGTTTTGGTAGTATACTTCTAATTCTATGTGTTTGTTTCATTGGCACACTTAATATATAAGTCTCGTTGTTTATTTCCTTGGTTTAAATACTAGTGTTCATTATATCTGATGGATGAAGCGACATATAAATTTGATGAATGCGCTCTGCCTTTGGCCAAGAAAGTAGTGAGAAATGCCAAAGCAGTTGTCAACAAGGCATCACGGGTAGC
>NW_019260959.1:0-1030 GCF_002742605.1 Olea europaea var. sylvestris | reverse complement strand
TCCTGCGTCCCTTGCCAACGTTTTTCACCATCTGCTTGTGTTCTGTTTGTTCAATTTGCCTATGTCCTGCCTACCTAGCCCGATTGCAATTTTTGCTTGTGTTTTGTTTATTTAATCTGCATGTGTTGCTACTTACGTTCCTGAGCTGCAGTGCCTGCCCAATTTGCTTGAATTTTTTCCTTTCCACGTCCCCCTACTATAATGAATATGCTGGTCCTGCCTGTGTCCCCTTCCATAGTTCTTGTGTTTTCTCAAATTGCGATCCCTACTACAGATAGTTCTGCTTAGTTGTGGTGCACTATCTGCGCTACCTAATTTTTCCTACCTGCGCCTCCTATAGCAATTGAACATAATCACTTTCTCTCCTTTATGGTAGTTCCCTCGACAAATCTGTTGGCATCATGTCCTTATATTAAACAATTGGAATGAATTCATCTTAACTTCATCCGCTATCTATGACCTCCAGTTTGCTCCTCGAGATGGATGCCAATGATCATAGATTAGGACAATCCCGCATGAGATGCGGCCCTTTGCATATTTGAATCAACCACTAGGAGCAAAATTACATTTTTGTCAGCATAAACCTTTCTCCAATTATTCGACTTTGGGATTTGGTCTCCAATTCGGCTTACGCCACCCCTGCCTTTACCAAAATTTCCTTTGGTTGGTTTGAAGGTCCTTTGCTTGCGTCTTCGTACTCCTTTGGAATTCTTGCCACACCCATGTTGCACAACCATCCATGAAATAGAATAGCAAGACATTTTCCGACATGCCTTGGGATTTGAAGCATAAAGGTCGTGAACTCTTTGAAGTAGTAATGAAACCTTTATGTTTCAATTTTCTTAGTTTCTTGTGGGCCTCAAACACAAAATTCTCCAACCATGCTAGGAGATGATTTAATGTTCTAATTTCTAGACTAATGTACTTGTTGGGCACGACAAGAGTCAAGTCACGGAGTTAACCGTGATGCCTAATTGTGGCTGTATTTGAGTTTGCAAGCAAATTTTCCCATTTCCAAGCTATATATTAT
>NW_019260958.1:0-25840 GCF_002742605.1 Olea europaea var. sylvestris | reverse complement strand
CGGGGGTAATTTCGTCATTTTTCGCAACTGTGTCGGAATTGGCTAAAATTTTACAGGTTGATCGGAAACAAAAATCGCGTCGGCGGCAATTTCGTCATTTTTCGAGACGGTGTTGGAATTGACTAAAATTTGACTGGTTGATCGGAAAGAAAAAACCGCGCCGGGGTCAATTTCATCATTTTTCCCGACTCTGTCGGAATGGGCTAAAATTTGATAGGTTGATCGGAAACATAAATCGCGCCGGGGCAATTTCATCATTTTTCGCTACTGTGTCGGAATGGGCTCAAATTTGACAGGTTGATCGGGAATGAGAACCGCGCCGGGGGTAATTTCGTCATTTTTCGCAACTGTGTCGGAATTGGCTAAAATTTTACAGGTTGATCGGAAACAAAAATCGGGTAGGGGCAATTTCGTCATTTTTCGAGACGGTGTTGGAATTGACTAAAATTTGACAGGTTGATCGGAAACAAAAACCGCGCCGGGGGCAATTTCATCATTTTTCTCGACTGTGTCGGAGTGGGCTGAAATTTGGCAGGTTGATCGGAAACAAAAATCGCGCTGGGGGCAATTTCATCATTTTTCTCGACTGTGTCGGAATTGGCTGAAATTTGGCAGGTTGATTGGAAATAAAAATCGCGCCGGGGGCCATTTCATCATTTTTCTCGACTATTCCGGAACGGGCTAAAATTTGACTAGTTGATCGGAAACAAAAACTGTGCCAGGGGCAATTTCGTCATTTTTTGCGACTGTGTCAGAATGGGCTGAAATGTGGCAGGTTGAGCGGAAATAAAAATCGCGCAGGGGCAATTTTGTCATTTTTCTCGACTGTGTAGGAATGGGCTAAAATTTGACTGGTTGATCGGAAACAAAAATCGCGCCGATGGCAATTTCGTCATTTTTCGCGACTGTGTCGGAATGGGCTAAAATTTGACAGGTTGATCGGAAACAAAAATCGCACCGGGGGCAATTTTGTCATTTTTCGCGAATTTGACGGAATGGGCTCAAATTTGATAGGTTGATCGGGAACAAAAATCGCGTCGGGAGTAATTTCGTCATTTTTCGCAACTGTGTCGGAATTGGCTAAAATTTGACATGTTGATTGGAAACAAAAATCGCGCCGTGGGCAATTTCGTCATTTTTCACGATGGTGTCGGAATGGGCTAAAATTTGACTGGTTGATCGGAAAGAAAAATCGGGTCGGGGGCAATTTCGTCATTTTTCTCGACTGTGTCGGAATGGGCTGAAATTTGTCAGGTTGATCGGAAAAAAAATATCGTAAGGGCAATTTTGTCATTTTTCTCGACTGTGTCGAAATTGGCCAAAGTTTGACTGGCTGATCGGAAACAAGAATCGCGCCAGGGGAAATTTCCTCATTTTTAGCGACTGTGTCGGAATGGGCTAAATTTTGACAGGTTGATCGGAAACAAAAAATCGTGCCGATGGCAATTTCGTCATTTTTCGCGACTGTGTCGGAATGGGCTAAAGTTTGACAGGTTGATTGGAAACAAAAATCGCATCAGGGGCAATTTCGTCATTTTTCGCGACTGTGTCGAAATGGGCTCAAATTTGACAGGTTGATCGGGAACAAAAACCGCTCCGGGGGTAATTTCGTCATTTTTCGCAACTGTGTCGGAATTGGCTAAAATTTGATGGGTTGATGGTAAACAAAAATCGAGCCGGGGGCAATTTCGTCATTTTTCGCGACGGTGTCGGAGTGGGCTAAAATTTGACTGGTTGATCGGAAACAAAAACGGCGCCGGGGGCAATTTCGTCATTTTTCTCGACTGTGTCGGAATGGGCTGAAATTTGGCAGGTTGATCTCGAAATGGGCTAAAATTTGACTAGTTGATCGGAAACGAAAATCGCGCCGGGGGCTATTTCGTCATTTTTCGCGATTGTGTCGGAATGGTCTCAAATTTGACAAGTTGATCGGGAACAAAAACCGCGCCGGGGGCAATTTCATCATTTTTCTCGACTGTTCCGGAACGGGCTAAAATTTGACTAGTTGATCGGAAACGAAAATCGCGCCGGGGGCTATTTCGTCATTTTTCGCGATTGTGTCGGAATGGTCTCAAATTTGACAAGTTGATCGGGAACAAAAACCGCGCCGGGGGCAATTTCATCATTTTTCTCGACTGTTCCGGAACGGGCTAAAATTTGACTAGTTGATCGGAAACAAAAACCGCGCCAGGGGCGATTTCAGCATTTTTAGCGACTGTGTCGGAATAGGCTAAAATTTGACAGGTTGATCGGAAACAAAAAATCGCGCCGGTGGCAATTTCGTCATTTTTCGCGACTGTGTCGGAATGGGCTAAAATTTGACAGCTGATCGGAAACAAAAATCGCGCCTGGGGCAATTTCGTCATTTTTCGCGACTGTGTCAGAATGGGCTCAAATTTGACAGGTTGATTGGTAACAAAAATCGCGCTGGGGGAATTTCGTCATTTTTCGCAACTGTGTCAGAATTGGCTAAAATTTGACGGGTTGATTGTAAACAAAAATCGAGCCGGGGGCAATTTCGTCATTTTTCGCGACGGTGTCGGAAATGGCTAAAATTTGACTGGTTGATCGGAAACAAAAATCGCGCCGGGGGCAATTTCGTCATTTTTCTCGAATATGTCGGAATGGGCTGAAATTTGGCAGGCTGAATGGAAATAAAATTCGCGCCGGGGTCAATTTCGTCATTTTTAGCGACTGTGTCGGAATAGGCTAAAATTTGACAGGTTGATTGGAAACGAAAAATCGGGCCGGGTGCAATTTCGTCATTTTTCGAGACTATGTCGGATGGGCTAAAATTTGACAAGTTTATCGGAAACAAAAATCGCGCAGGGGGCAATTTCGTCATTTTTTTCGACTGTGTCGGAACGGGCTAAAATTTGACTGGTTGATCGGAAAAAAAAATCGCGCCAGGGGCAATTTCGTCATTTTTAGCGACTGTGTCGGAATAGGCTAAAATTTGACAGGTTGATAGGAAGCAAAAAATCTGCAATTTCACCATTTTTCGCAACTGTGTTGGAATGGTCTCAAATTTGACAGGTTGATCGGGAACAAAAATCGCGCCGAGGGTAATTTCATCATTTTTCTCGACTGTTCCGGAACGGGCTAAAATTTGACTGGTTGATCGGAAACAAAAATCGCGCCAGGGGCAATTTCGTCATTTTTAGCGACTGTGTCGGAATAGGCTAAAATTTGACAGGTTGATAGGAAACGAAAAATCGCGTCGGGTGCAATGTCGTCATTTTACTCGACTGTGTCGGAATGGGCTGAAATTTGGCAGGTTGATCGGAAAAAAAAATCCCATCGGGGGCAATTTCGTCATTTTTCTCGACTGTGTCGGAATGGGCTGAAATTTGGCAGGTTGATCGGAAATAAAAATCGCGCAGGGGCAATTTTGTCATTTATCTCGACTGTGTCGGAATTGGCTAAAATTTGACAAGTTGATCGGAAACAAAAACTGCGCCAGGGGCAATTTTGTAATTTTTAGCGACTGTGTCGGAATGGGCTAAAATTTGACTGGTTGATTGGAAACAAAAACTGCGTCGGGGACAATTTCGTCATTTTTCTCGACTGTGTCGGAATGGGCTAAAATTTGACAGGTTGATTGGAAATAAAAATCGCGACGAGGGCAATTTCGTCATTTTTCGCGACTGTGTCGGAATGGGCTCAAATTTGACGGGTTGATCGGGAACAAAAATCGCTTCGGGGGTAATTTCGTCATTTTTCGCAACTGTGTCGGAATTGGCTAAAATTTGACAGGTTGATTGGAAACAAAAATCGCGCCGTGGGCAATTTCGTCATTTTTCACGACGGTGCCGGAATGGGCTAAAATTTGACTAGTTGATCGGAAAGAAAAACCGCGCCGGGGGCAATTTCGTCATTTTTCTCGAATGTGTCGGAATGGGCTGAAATTTGACAGGCTGAATGGAAATAAAAATCGCGCCGGGGGCAATTTCCTCATTTTTAGCGACTGTGTCGGAATAGGCTAAAATTTGGCAGGTTGATCGGAAACAAAAGTCGCGTCGGGGGCTAATTTCGTCTGTTTTCTCGACTGTGTCGGAATGATCTGAAATTTGGCAGGTTGATCGGAAATAAAAATAGCGCAGAGGGCAATTTTGACATTTTTCTCGACTGTGTCGAAATGGGCTAAAATTTGACTGGTTGATGGGAAGAAAAAATCACGCCAATGGCAATTTCGTCATTTTTAGCGACTGTTTCGGAATGGGCTAAAATTTGATAAGTTGATCAAAACAAAAAATCGCGCCGGGGCCAATTTCATCATTTTTCGCGACTGTGTCGGAATGGAATAAAATTTGACAGGTTGATCGGAAACAAAAATCGCGCCGGGGGCAATTTCGTCATTTTTCGCGACAGTGTCGGAATGGGCTCAAATTTGACAGGTTGATCGGGAACAAAAATCGAGTAGGGTGTAATTTCGTCATTTTTATCGACTGTGTCGGAATGGGCTGAAATTTGGCAGGTTGATCGGAAATAAAAATCGCGCCGGGGGTAATTTCGTCAGTTTTCTCGACTGTGTCGGAATGACCTGAAATTTTGCAGGTTGATCGGAAATAAAAATAGCGCAGATGGCAATTTCGTCATTTTTCTCGACTGCGTTGGAATGGGCTAAAATTTGACTGGTTGATCGGAAGCAAAAACCGCGCCAGTGGCAATTTCGTCATTTTTAGCTACTGTTTCGGAATGGGCTAAAATTGGACAGGTTGATCGGAAACAAAAAATCGCGTCGGGGCCAATTTCGTCATTTTTCGCGACTGTGTCGGAATGGGCTACAATTTGACAGGTTGATCGGAAACATAAATCGCGCCGGGGGCAATTTCATCATTTTTCGCTACTGTGTGGGAATGTGCTCAAATTTGACAGGTTGATCGGGAACAAGAATCGCGCCGGGGGTAATTTCGTCATTTTTCGCAACTGTGCCGGAATTGGCTAAAATTTTACTAGTTGATTGGAAACAAAAATCGCGCCGGGGGCAATTTCGTCATTTCTCTCGACTGTGTCGGAGAGGGCTGAAATTTGGCACATTGATCGGAAACAAAAATCACACCGTGGGCAATTTCAACATTTTTCTCGCTGTGTCGGAATGGGCTGAAATTTGGCAGGTTGATCGGAAATAAAAATAGCGTAGGGGCAATTTTGTCATTTTTCTCAACTGTGTAGGAATGGGCTAAAATTTGACTGGTTGATCGTCAACAAAAATCGCGCCGATGGCAGTTTCGTCATTTTTCGCGACTGTGTCGGAATGGAATAAAATTTGACAGGTTGATCGGAAACAAAAATCGCGCCGGGGGCTATTTCGTCATTTTTCGCGACAGTGTCGGAATTGTCTAAAATTTGACAGGTTGATTGGAAACAAAAATCGCGCCGTGGGCAATTTCATCATTTTTCACGACAGTGTCGGAATGGGCTAAAATTTGACTGGTTGATCGGAAAGAAAAACCACTCCGGGGGCAATTTCGTCATTTTTCTCGACTGTGTCGGAATGGGCTGAAATTTGGCAGGTTGATCGGAAACAAAAATCGCGCCGGGGCAATTTCGTCATTTTTCTCGACTGTGTCAGAATGGGCTGAAATTTGGCAGGTTGATCGGAAATAAAAATCGCGCAGGGGCAATTTTGTCATTTTTCTCGACTGTGTCGGAATGGGCTAAAATTTGACTGGTTGATCGGAAATAAAAATCGCGCAGGGGCAATTTTGTCATTTTTCTCGACTGTGTCGGAATGTGCTAAAATTTGACAGGTTGATCGGAGACAAAAACCGCGCCAGGGGCAATTTCGTCATTTTTAGCGTCTGTGTTGGAATGGGCTAAAATTTGACAGGTTGATCGGAAACAAAGATCGCGACGGGGGCAATTTTGTCATTTTTCGCGACTGTGTCGGAATGGGCACAAATTTGACTGGTTGATTGGAAACAAAAACCGCGCCGGGGGCAATTTCGTCATTTTTCGCGACGGTGTCGGAATGGGCTAAAATTTGGCTGGTTGATCAGAAACCAAAATCGCGCCGAGGGCAATGTCGTCAGTTTTCTCGACTGTATTGGAATGGCCTAAAATTTTTCATGCTGATCGGAAATAAAAATAGCGTAGGGGGCAATTTCGTCATTTTTCTCGACTGTGTCGGAATGGGCTAAAATTTGACTGGTTGATCGGAAACAAAAACCGCGCCGGGGGCAATTTCGTCAGTTTTCACGACTTTGTCGGAATGACCTGAAATTTGGCTGCTTGATCGGAAATAAAAATAGCGCAGAGGGCAATTTCGTCATTTTTCTCGACTGTGTTGGAATGGGCTAAAATTTGACTGGTTGATCGGAAGCAAAAACAGCGCCAGTGGCAATTTCGCCATTTTTAGCGACTGTTTCGGAATGTGCTAAAATTTGATATGTTGATCGGAAACAAAAAACCGCGCCGAGGCCAATTTCATCATTTTTCGCGACTCTGTCGGAATGGGCTAAAATTTGACAGGTTGATCGGAATCATAAATCGCGCCGGGGGCAATTTCATCATTTTTCGCTACTGTGTCGGAATGGGCTCAAATTTGACAGGTTGATAGCGAATAAGAACCGCGCCGGGGGTAATTTCGTCATTTTTCGCAACTGTGTCGGAATTGGCTAAAATTTTACAGGTTGATCGGAAACAAAAATCGTGCCGGGGGCAATTTCGTCATTTTTCGAGACGGTGTTGGAACGGGCTAAAATTTGACTGGTTGATCGGATACAAAAATCGCACGGGGGGCAATTTCGTCATTTTTAGCGACTGTGTCGGAGTGGGCTGAAATTTGACAGGTTGATAGGAAACGAAAAATCGCACCGGGTGCAATGTAGTCATTTTACTCGACTGTGTCGGAATGGGCGGAAATTTGGCAGGTTGATCGGAAATAAAAATCGCGCCGGGGCAATTTTGTCATTTTTCTCGACTGTGTAGAAATGGTCTAAAATTTGACTGGTTGATCGGAAACAAAAACCGCACCGGTGGCAATTTCGTCATTTTTCGCGACACTTTCGGAATGGGCTAAAATTTGACAGGTTGATTGGAAACAAAAATCGCGCCGTGGGCTATTTCGTCATTTTTCACGACGGTGTCGGAACGGGCTAAAATTTGACTGGTTGATCGGAAAGAAAAACCGCGCTTGGGGCAATTTTATCGTTTTTCTCGACTGTGTCGGAATGGGCTGAAATTTGGTAGGTTGATGGGAAACAAAAATCGCGCCGGGGGCAATTTCGTCATTTTTCTCGACTGTGTCGGAATGGGATGAAATTTGGCAGGTTGATCAGAAATAAAAATCGCGCAGGGGCAATTTTGTCATTTTTCTCGACTGTATCGGAATGGGCTAAAATTTGACTGGTTGATCGAAAATAAAAACTGCGCAGGGGCCATTTTGTCATTTTTCTCGACTCTTTCGGAATGTGCTAAAATTTGACTGGTTGATCGGAAACAAAAATCGCGCCAGGGGCATTTCGTCATTTTAGCGACTGTGTCGGAATTGGCTAAAATTTGACGGGTTGATCGGAAACAAAAATCGCGACGGGGGCAATTTCGTCATTTTTCGCGACTGTATCGGAATGGGCTCAAATTGACAGGTTGATAGGAAACAAAAATCGCGTCGGGGGTAATTTCGTCATTTTTCGCAAATGTGTCGGAATTTGCTAAAATTTGACAGGTTGATTGTAAACAAAAATCGCGCCGGGGGCAATTTCGTCATTTTTCGCGACGGTGTCGCAATGGGCTAAAATTTGACTGGTTGATCGGAAACAAAAATCGCCCTAGGGGCAATTTCGTCATTTTTCTCGACTGTGTCGGAATGGGCTGAAATTTGGCAGGTTGATTGCAAATAAAAATCGCGCCGGGGGCAATTTCGTTATTTTTAGCGACTGTGTCGGAATAGGCTAAAATTTGACAAGTTGATCGGAAACGAAAAAACCGCTACGGGTGCAATTTCGCCATTTTTCGCGACTGTGTCGGAATGTGCTAAAATTTGACTGGTTGATCGGAAATAAAAATCGCGCCGGGGGCAATTTCGTCACTTTTCTCGATTGAGTCGGAATGGGCTGAACTTTGGCAGGTTGATTGGAAATAAAAATCGCGCCGGTGGTAATTTCATCATTTTTCTTGACTGTTCCGGAATGGGCTAAAATTTGACTGGTTGATCGGAAACAAAAACCGCGCCAGGGGCAATTTTGTCATTTTTAGCGACTGTGTCGGAATAGGCTAAAATTTGACAGGTTGATCGAAAATGAAAAATCTGCAATTTCGTCATTTTTCGCGACTGTGTCGGAATGGGCTCAAATTTGACAGGTTGATCGGGAACAAAAACCGCGCCGGGGGTAATTTCGTTATTTTTCGCAACTGTATCGGAATTGGTTAAAATTTTACAGGTTGACCGGAAACAAAAATCGCGCTTGGGGCAATTTCGTCATTTTTCGCGACGATGTCGGAATGTGCTCAATTTTGACAGGTTGATCGGAAACAAAAACCGCACCGGGGGCAATTTCGTCATTTTTCACAACGGTGTCGGAATTGGCCAAAATTTGATAGGTTGATTGGAAACAAAAATCGCGCCGTGGGCAATTTCGTCATTTGTCACGTCGGTGTCGGAATGGGCTGAAATTTGGCAGGTTGATCGGAAATAAAAATCGTGCAGGGGCAATTTTGTCATTTTTCTAGACAGTGTCGGAATGGGCTAAAATTTGAATGGTTGATCGGAAACAAAAACCGCGCCATGGGCAATTTCGTCATTTTCAGCGACTGTGTCGGAATCGGCTAAAATTTGATAGGTTGATCGGAAACAAAAAATCGCGACCATGGCAATTTCGTCATTTTTCGCGACTGTGTCGGAATGGGCTAAAATTTGACAAGTTGATCGGAAACAAAAATCGCGCCGGGTGCAATTTCGTCATTTTTCGTGACTGTGTCGGAATGGGCTCAAATTTGACAGGTTGATCGGGAACAAAACCGCGCCCGGGGTAATTTCGTCATTTTTCTCAGTTGTGTCGGAATTGGTGAAAATTTTATAGGTTGATCGGAAACAAAAATCGCACCGGGGGCAATTTCGTCATTTTTCGCGACAGTGTCGGAATGGGCTTAAATTTGACAAGTTGATCGGGAACAAAAATCGAGTCGGGGGTAATTTCGTCATTTTTCACGACGATGTCGGAATGGACTAAAATTTGACATGTTGATCGGAAAGAAAAACCGCGCCGGGGGTAATTTCGCCGTTTTTCTCGACTGTGTCGGAATGGGCTGAAATTTGGCAGGTTGATCGGAAACAAAAATCGCGCCGGGGACCATTTTGTCATTTTTCTCGACTATGTAGGAATGGGCTGAAATTTGGCAGGTTGATCGGAAATAAAAATCGCGCAGGGGCAATTTTGTCATTTTTCTCGACTGTGTAGGAATGGGCTAAAATTTGACTGGTTGATCGGAAACAAAAACCGCGCTGGTGGCAATTTCGTAATTTTTCTTGACTGTGTCAGAATGGGCTAAAATTTAACAAGTTGATCGGAAACAAAAATCGCGCCGAGGGCAATTTCCTCATTTTTCGCGACTTTGATGGAATGGGCTCAAATTTGACAGGTTGATCGGGAACAAAAATCGCGTCGGGGGTAATTTCGTCATTTTTCGCAACTGCGTCGGAATTGGCTAAAATTTGACATGTTGATTGGAAACAAAAATCGCACCTTGGGCAATTTCGTCATTTTTCACGACGGTGTCGGAATGGGCTAAAATTTGACCGGTTGATCGGAAAGAAAAACCGCGCCGGGGACAATTTCATCATTATTCTCGACTATGTCGGAATGGGCTGAAATATGGCAGGTTGATCGGAAACAAAAATCGCGCCGGGGGCAATTTCGTCATCATTCCGACGTTGCGCAGGGGCAATTTTGTCATTTTTCTCGACTGTGTCGGAATTGGCTAAAATTTGACTGGTTGATTGGAAAAAAAACCGCGCCATGGGCAATTTCATCATTTTTAGCGACTGTGTCAGAATGGGCTAAAATTTGATAGGTTGATCGGAAACAGAAAATCGCGCCGGTGGCAATTTCGTCATTTTTTGCGACTGTGTCGAAATGGGCTAAAATTTGACAGGTTGATTGGAAACAAAAATCGCGCCATGGGCAATTTCGTCATTTGTCACGTCGGTGTCAGAATGGGCTGAAATTTGGCAGGTTGATCGGAAATAAAAATCGTGCAGGGACAATTTTGTCATTTTTCTAGACTGTGTCGGAATGGGCTAAAATTTGAATGGTTGATCGGAAACAAAAACCGCGTCAGGGGCAATTTCGTCATTTTTAACGACTGTGTCGGAATCGGCTAAAATTTGACAGGTTGATCGGAAACAAAAAATCGCGACGATGGCAATTTCGTCATTTTTCGCGACTGTGTCCGAATGGGCTAAAATTTGACAAGTTGATCGAAAACAAAAATCGCGCCGGGTGCAATTTCGTCATTTTTCGCGACTGTGTCGGAATGGGCTCAAATTTGACCGGTTGATCGGGAACAAAACCGCGCCCGGGGTAATTTCGTCATTTTTCTCAGCTGTGTCGGAATTGGTTAAAATTTTATAGGTTGACCGGAAACAAAAATCGCGCCGGGGGCAATTTCCTCATTTTTCGCGACAGTGTCGGAATGGGCTTAAATTTGACAAGTTGATCGGGAACAAAAATCGCGTCGGGGGTAATTTCGTCATTTTTCACGACGATGTCGGAATGGGCTAAAATTTGACATGTTGATCGGAAAGAAAAACCGCGCCGGGGGTAATTTCGCCGTTTTTCTCGACTGTGTCGGAATGGGCTGAAATTTGGCAGGTTGATCGGAAACAAAAATCGCGCCGGGGACCATTTTGTCATTTTTCTCGACTATGTCGGAATGGGCTGAAATTTGGCTGGTTGATCGGAAATAAAAATCGCGCAGGGGCAATTTTGTCATTTTTCTCGACTGTGTAGGAATGGGCTAAAATTTGACTGGTTGATCGGAAACAAAAATCGCGCTGGTGGCAATTTCGTCAATTTTCTTGACTGTGTCAGAATGGGCTAAAATTTGACAGGTTGATCGGAAACAAAAATCGCGCCGAGGGCAATTTCGTCATTTTTCGCGACTTTGATGGAATGGGCTCAAATTTGACAGGTTGATCGGGAACAAAAATCGCGTCGGGGGTAATTTCGTCATTTTTCGTAATTGCGTCGGAATTGGCTAAAATTTGACAGGTTGATTGGAAACAAAAATCGCACCTTGGGCAATTTCGTCATTTTTCACGACGGTGTCGGAATGGGCTAAAATTTGACTGGTTGATCGGAAAGAAAAATCGCGCCGGGGTCAATTTCATCATTATTCTCGACTATGTCGGAATGGGCTGAAATATGGCAGGTTGATCGGAAACAAAAATCGCGCCGGGGGCAATTTCGTCATTTTTCGCAACTTTGTCGGAATTGGTTAAAATTTGACAGGTTGATTGGAAACAAAAATCGAGCCGTGTGCAATTTCGTCATTTTTACGACGGTGTCGGAATGAGCTAAAATTTGACTGGTTGATCGGAAACAAAAACCGCGCCAGGGGCAATTTCATCATTTCTAGCGACTGTAACGGAATGGGCTAAAATTTGACAGGTTGATCGGAAATAAAAAATCGCGCCGGTGGCAATTTCGTCATTTTTCGCGACTGTGTCGGAATGGGCTAAAATTTGACAGGCTGATCGGAAACAAAAATCGCGCCGGGAGCAATTTCGTCATTTTTCTCGACTATGTCGGAATGGGCTAAAATTTGACAGGCTGATCGGAAACAAAAATCGCGACGGGGGTAATTTCGTCATTTTTCTCGACTATGTCGGAATGGGCTAAAATTTGACAGGCTGATCGGAAACAAAAATCGCGACGGGGGTAATTTCGTCATTTTTCTCGACTATGTCGGAATGGGCTAAAATTTGACAGGCTGATCGGAAACAAAAATCGCGACGGGGGTAATTTCGTCATTTTTCTCGACTATGTCGGAATGGGCTAAAATTTGACAGGCTGATCGGAAACAAAAATCGCGCCGGGGGCAATTTCGTCATTTTTCTCTACTGTGTCGGAATGGGCTGAAATTTGGCAGGTTGATCGGAAACAAAAATCGCGACGGGGGTAATTTCGTCATTTTTCTCGACTGTGTCGGAATGGGCTAAAATTTGGCAGGTTGATTGGAAATAAAAATCGCGCCAGGGGCAATTTCATCATTTTTCCCGACTGTTCCGGAACGGGCTAGAATTTGACTGGTTGATCGGAAACAAAAATCTCGCCAGGGGCAATTTCGTCATTTTTAGTGACTGTGTCAGAATAGGCTAAAATTTGATAGGTTGATAGGAAGCGAAAAATCTGCAATTTCGTCATTTTTCGCGACTGTGTCGGAATGGGCTCAAATTTGACAGGTTGATCGGGAACAAAGACCGCGCCGGGGGTAATTTCGTCATTTTTCGTAACTTTGCCGGAATTGGTTAAAATTTGACAGGTTGATGGGAAACAAATATCGAGCCGTGTGCAATTTCGTCATTTTTCACGACGGTGTCGAAATGGGCTAAAATTTGACTGGTTGATCGGAAAGAAAAACCGCGCAGGGGGCAATTTCGTCATTTTTCTCGACTGGGTCCGAATGGGCTAAAATTTGGCAGGTTGATCGGAAACAAAAATCGCGCCGGGGGAAATTTCATCGTTTTTCTCGACTGTGTTGGAATGGGCTGAAATTTGGTAGGTTGATCGGAAATAAAAATCGCGCAGGGGTAATTTTGACACTTTCTCGACGGTGTAGGAAAGGGCTAAAATTTGACTGGCTGATCGGAAACAAAAACAGCGCCGGTAGAAATTTCGTCATTTTTCGCGACTGTGTCAGAATGGGCTAAAATTTGACAGGTTGATCGTAAACAAAAATCGCGCCGGGGGCAATTTCGTCATTTTTCGCGACTTTGTCGGAATGGGCTCAAATTTGACAGGTTGATCGGGAACAAAAATTGCGTCGGGGGTAATTTCGTCATTTTTCACAACTGTGCCGGAACTGGCTTAAATTTGAATGGTTGATTGGAAACAAAAATCGCGCCGTGGGCAATTTCGTCATTTTTCACGACGGTGCTGGAATGGGCTAAAATTTGACAGGTTGATCGACAACAAAAATCGCGCCGGGGGCAATTTCGTATTTTTTCTCGACTATGTCGGAATGGGCTGAAATTTGGCAGGTTGATTGGAAATAAAAATCGCGCCGGGGGCAATTTCATCATTTTTCTCGACTGTTCCGGAACGGGCTAAAATTTGACTGGTTGATCGGAAACAAAAACTGCGCCAGGGGCAATTTCATCATTTTTAGCGACTGTATCGGAATGGGCTAAAATTTGACAGGTTGATTGGAAACAAAAAATCGCGCCGGTGGCAATTTCGTCATTTTTCGCGACTGTGTCGGAATGGGCTAAAATTTGACAGGTTGATCGGAAACAAAAATCGCGCCGGTGGCAATTTCATCATTTTTCGCGATTGCGTCGGAATAGACTAAAATTTGACAGGTTAATCGGAAACAAAAACCGCGCCGGGGGTAATTTCGTCATTTTTCGGAACTTTGTCGGAATTGGCTAAAATTTGACTGGTTGATTGTAAACAAAAATCGAGCCGGGGGCAATTTCGTCATTCTTCGCGACGGTGTCAGAATGGGCTAAAATTTGACGAGTTGATCGGAAACAAAAACCGCGCCGGGGGTAATTTCGTCATTTTTCTCGACTGTGTCGGAATGGGCTGAAATTTGGCAGGTTGATTGGAAATAAAAATCGCGCCGGGGGCAATTTCGTCATTTTTCTCGACTGTGTCGGAATGGGCTGAAATTTGGCAGGTTGATTGGAAATAAAAATCGCGCCGGGGGCAATTTCGTCATTTTTAGCGACTGTGTCGGAATAGGCTAAAATTTGACCGGTTGATCGGAAACGAAAAATCGCGTCGGGTGCTATTTCGTCATTTTTCGTAACTGCGTCGGAATGGGCTAAAATTTGACAGGTTGATCGGAAACAAAAATCGCACCGGGGGCAATTTCGTCATTTTTCTCGACTGTGTCGGAATGGGCTGAAATTTGGCAGGTTGATTGGAAATAAAAATCGCGCCGGGGGCAATTTCGTCATTTTTAGCGACTGTGTCGGAATAGGCTAAAATTTGACAGGTTGATCGGAAACGAAAAACCGCGTCGGGTGCTATTTCGTCATTTTTCGCAACTGCGTCGGAATGGGCTAAAATTTGACAGGTTGATCGGAAACAAAAATCGCACCGGGGGCAATTTCGTCATTTTTCTCGACTGTGTCGGAATGGGCTGAAATTTGGCAGGTTGATTGGAAATAAAAATCGCGCCGGGGGCAATTTCATCATTTTTCTCGTCTATTCCGGAACGGGCTAGAATTTGACTGGTTGATCGGAAACAAAAACCGCGCCAGGGGCAGTTTCGTCATTTTTAGTGACTGTGTCGGAATAGGTTAAAATTTGACAGGTTGATAGGAAACGAAAAATCTGCAATTTCGTCATTTTTCACGACTGTGTCGGAATGGGCTCAAATTTGACAGGTTGATCGGAAACAAAAATCGCGCGGGGGGTAATTTCGTCATTTTTCGCAACTTTGTCGGAATTGGTTAAAATTCGACAGGTTGATTGGAAACAAAAATCAAGCCGTGTGCAATTTCGTCATTTTTTACGACGGTGTCGGAATGGGCTAAAATTTGACTTGTTGATCGGAAAGAAAAATTGCGTCGGGGGCAATTTCGTCATTTTTCTCGGCTGTGTCCGAATGAGATGAAATTTGGCAAGTTGATCGGATGCAAAAATCGTGCCGGGGGCAATTTCGTCATTTTTCTCTACTGTGTCGGAATGGGCTGAAATTTGGCAGGTTGATCGGAAACAAAAATCGCGACGGGGGTAATTTCGTCATTTTTCTCGACTGTGTCGGAATGGGCTAAAATTTGGCAGGTTGATTGGAAATAAAAATCGCGCCAGGGGCAATTTCATCATTTTTCCCGACTGTTCCGGAACGGGCTAGAATTTGACTGGTTGATCGGAAACAAAAATCTCGCCAGGGGCAATTTCGTCATTTTTAGTGACTGTGTCAAAATAGGCTAAAATTTGATAGGTTGATAGGAAGCGAAAAATCCGCAATTTCGTCATTTTTCGCGACTGTGTCGGAATGGGCTCAAATTTAACAGGTTGATCGGGAACAAAGACCGCGCCGGGGGTAATTTCGTCATTTTTCGTAACTTTGTCGGAATTGGTTAAAATTTGACTGGTTGATGGGAAACAATTATCGAGCCGTGTGCAATTTCGTAATTTTTCACGACGATGTCGAAATGGGCTAAAATTTGACTGGTTGATCGGAAAGAAAAATCGCGCAGGGGGTAATTTCGTCATTTTTCTCGACTGGGTCCGAATGGGCTAAAATTTGGTAGGTTGATCGGAAACAAAAATCGCGCCGGGGGCAATTTCGTCATTTTTCTCGACTGTGTTGGAATGGGCTGAAATTTGGCAGGTTGATCGGAAATAAAAATCGCACAGGGGCAATTTTATCATTTTTCTCGACTGTGTAGGAATGGGCTAAAATTTGACTGGCTGATTGGAAACAAAAACAGCGCCGGTAGCAATTTCGTCATTTTTCGCGACTGTGTCAGAATGGGCTAAAATTTGACAGGTTGATCGGAAATAAAAATCGCGCCGGGGGTAATTTAGTCATTTTTCGCGACTTTGTTGAAATGGGCTCAAATTTGACAGGTTGATCGGGAACAAAAATCGCGTCGGGGGCAATTCCGTCATTTTTCGCAACTGTGTCGGAACTGGCTTAAATTTGACAGGTTGATTGGAAACAAAAATCGCGCCGTGGGCAATTTCGTCATTTTTCACAACGATGCCGGAATGGGCTAAAATTTCACAGGTTGATCGGAAACAAAAATCGTGCCGGGGGCAATTTCGTCATTTTTCTCGACTGTGTCGGAATGGGCTGAAATTTGGCAGGTTGATTGGAAATAAAAATCGCGCCGGGGGAAATTTCATCATTTTTCTCGACTGTTCCGGAACGGGCTAAAATTTGACTGGTTGATCGGAAACAAAAATCGCGCCAGGGGCAATTTCATCATTTTTAGCGACTGTGTCGGAATGGGCAAAAATTTGACAGGTTGATCGGAAACAAAAAATCCCGCCGGTGGCAATTTCATCATTTTTCGCGACTGTGTCGGAATGGGCTAAAATTTGACAGGTTGATCGGAAACAAAAATCGCGCCGGTGTCAATTTCGTCATTTTTCCGATTGTGTCGGAATGGACTAAAATTTTACAGGTTAATCGGAAACAAAAATCGCGCCGGGGGTAATTTCGTCATTTTTCGCAACTGTATCGGAATTGGCTAAAATTTGACGAGTTGATTGTAAACAAAAATTGAGCCGGGAGCAATTTCGTCATTCTTCACGACGGTGTCAGAATGGGCTAAAATTTGACTAGTTGATCGGAAACAAAAATCGCTCCGGGGGCAATTTCGTCATTTTTCCCGACTGTGTCGGAATGGGCTGAAATTTGGCAGGTTGATTGGAAATAAAAATCGCGCCGGGGGCAATTTCGTCATTTTTAGCGACTGTAACGGAATAGGCTAAAATTTGACAGGTTGATCGGAAACGAAAAATCGCGTCGGGTGCTATTTCGTCATTTTTCGCGACTGTGTCGGATTGGGCTAAAATTTGACAGGTTGATCGGAAACAAAAATCGCACCGGGGGCACTTTCGTCATTTTTCTCGACTGTGTCGGAATGGGCTGAAATTTGGCAGGTTGATTGGAAATAAAAATCGTGCAGGGGCAATATCATCATTTTTCTCGACTGTTCCGGAACGGGCTAGAATTTGACAGGTTGATCGGAAACAAAAATCGCGCCGGTGGCAATTTCGTCATTTTTCGCGATTGTGTCGGAATGGACTAAAATTTCACGGGTTAATCGGAAACAAAAATCTCGCCGGGGGTAATTTCGTCATTTTTCGCAACTGTGTCAGAATTGGCTAAAATTTGACGGGTTGATTGTAAACAAAAATCGAGCCGGGGGCAATTTCGTCATTTTTCGCGACGGTGTCAGAATGGGCTAAAATTTGACAAGTTGATCGGAAACAAAAATAGCGGCGTGGGCAATTTCGTCATTTTTCTCGACTGTGTCGGAATGGGCATAAATTTGGCAGGTTGATGGGAAATAAAAATCGCGCCGGGGGCAATTTCGTCATTTTTACTGACTGTGTCGGAATAGGCTAAAATTTGACAGGTTGATCGAAAAGAAAAACTGTGCCGGGGCAATTTCGTCATTTTTCTCGACTGTGTCGGAATCGGCTGAAATTTGGCAGGTTAATCGAAAACAAAAATCGCGTCGGGGGCAATTTCGTCATTTTTAGTGACTGTGTCGGAATAGGCTAAAATTTGACAGGTTGGTAGGAAACGAAAAATCTTCAATTTCGTCATTTTTCGCGACTGTGTCAGAATGGGCTCAAATTTGATAGGTTGATCGGAAACAAAAATCACGCCGGGGATAATTTCGTCATTTTTCGCAACTTTGTCGGAATTGGTTAAAATTTGACAGGTTGATTGGAAACAAAAATCGAGCCGTGTGCAATTTCGTCATTTTTCACGACGGTGTCGGAATGGGCTGAAATTTGACTGGTTGATCGGAAAGAAAAATCGCGTCGTGGGCAATTTCGTCATTTTTCTCGGCTGTGTCCGAATGAGCTGAAATTTGGCAGGTTGATCGGAAACAAAAATCGCGCAGGGGGCAATTTCGTCATTTTTCTCGACTGGGTCCGAATGGGCTAAAATTTGGAAAGTTGATCGGAAACAAAAATCGCGCCGGGGGCAATTTCGTCATTTTTCTCGACTGTGTTGGAATGGGCTGAAATTTGGCAGGTTGATTGGAAATAAAAATCGCGCAGGGGCAATTTTGTCATTTTTCTCGACTGTGTAGGAATGGGCTAAAATTTGACTAGCTGATAGGAAACAAAAACAGCGCCGGTTGCAATTTCGTCATTTTTCGCGACTGTGTCAGAATGGGCAAAAATTCGACAGGTTGATTGGAAACAAAAATCGCGCCGGGGGCAATTTCGTCATTTTTCGCGACTTTGTCGGAATGGGCCCAAATTTGACAGGTTGATCGGGAACAAAAATCGCGTCGGTGGTAATTTCGTCATTTTTCGCAACTGTGTCGGAACTGGCTTAAATTTGACGGGTTGATCGGAAACGAAAATCGAGCCGTGGGCAATTTCGTCATTTTTCACGACGGTGCCGGAATGGGCTAAAATTTGACAGGTTGATCAGAAACAAAAATCGCGCCGGGGGCAATTTCGTCATTTTTCTCGAATGTGTCGGAACGGGCTGAAATTTGGCAGGTTGATTGGAAATAAAAATCGCGTCGGGGGCAACTTCATTATTTTTCTCGACTGTCCCGGAACGGGCTAGAATTTGACTGGTTGATCGGAAACAAAAACCGCGCCAGGGGCAATTTCGTCATTTTTAGTGACTGTGTCGGAATAGGCTAAAATTTGACAGGTTGATAGGAAACGAAAAATCTGCAATTTCGTCATTTTTTGCGACTGTGTCAGAATGGGCTCAAATTTGATAGGTTGATCGGGAACAAAAATCTCGCCGGGGATAATTTCGTCATTTTTCGCAACTTTGTCGGAATTGGTTAAAATTTGACAGGTTTATTGGAAACAAAAATCGAGCCGTGTGCAATTTCGTCATTTTTCACGACGGTGTCGGAATGGGCTGAAATTTGACTGGTTGATCGGAAACAAAAATCGCGCAGGAGGCAATTTCGACATTTTTCTCGACTGGGTCCGAATGGGCTAAAATTTGGCAGGTTGATCGGAAACAAAAATCGCTCCGGGGGCAATTTCGTCATTTTTCTCGACTGTGTTGGAATGGGCTGAAATTTGGCAGGTTGATTGGAAATAAAAATCGCGCAGGGGCAATTTTGTCATTTTTCTCGACTGTGTAGGAATGGGCTAAAATTTGACTGGCTGATAGGAAACAAAAACAGCGCCGGTTGCAATTTCGTCATTTTTCGTGACTGTGTCAGAATGGGCAAAAATTCGACAGGTTGATTGGAAACAAAAATCGCGCCGGGGGCAATTTCGTCATTTTTCGCGACTTTGTCGGAATGGGCTCAAATTTGACAGGTTGATCGGGAACAAAAATCGCGTCGGTGGTAATTTCGTCATTTTTCGCAACTGTGTCGGAACTGGCTTAAATTTGACGGGTTGATCGGAAACGAAAATCGAGCCGTGGGCAATTTCGTCATTTTTCAAGACGGTGCCGGAATGGGCTAAAATTTGACAGGTTGATCGGAAACAAAAATCGCGCCGGGGGCAATTTCGTCATTTTTCTCGAATGTGTCGGAGCGGGCTGAAATTTGGCAGGTTGATTGGAAATAAAAATCGCGTCGGGGGCAATTTCATCATTTTTCTCGGCTGTTCCGGAACGGGCTAAAATTTGACTGGTTGATCGGAAACAAAAACCGCGCCAGGGGCAATTTCATCAATTTTAGCGACTGTTTCAGAATGGGCTAAAATTTGACAGGTTGATCGGAAACAAAAAATCGCGCCGGTGGCAATTTCTTCATTTTTCGCGACTGTGTCGGAATGGGCTAAAATTTGACAGGTTGATTGGAAACAAAAATCGCGCCGGGGGCAATTTCGTCATTTTTCGCGACTTCGTCGGAATGGGCTCAAATTTGACAGGTTGATCGGGAACAAAAATCGTGTCGGTGGTAATTTCGTCATTTTTCGCAACTGTGTCGGAACTGGTTTAAATTTGACGGGTTGATCGGAAACGAAAATCGAGCCGTGGGCAATTTCGTCATTTTTCACGACGGTGCCGGAATGGGCTAAAATTTGACAGGTTGATCAGAAACAAAAATCGCGCCGGGGGCAATTTCGTCATTTTTCTCGAATGTGTCGGAACGGGCTGAAATTTGGCAGGTTGATTGGAAATAAAAATCGCGTCGGGGGCAACTTCATTATTTTTCTCGACTGTCCCGGAACGGGCTAGAATTTGACTGGTTGATCGGAAACAAAAACCGCGCCAGGGGCAATTTCGTCATTTTTAGTGACTGTGTCGGAATAGGCTAAAATTTGATAGGCTGATAGGAAACGAAATTTCGTCATTTTTCGCGACTGTGTCGTAATGCGCTCGAATTTGACAGGTTGACTGGGAAAAAAAATCGCGCCGGGGGTGATTTCGTCAGTTTTCGCAACTTTGTCGGAATTGGCTAAAATTCGACAGGTTGGTTGGAAACAAAAATCGGCGCCGTGTGCAATTTCGTCATTTTTCACGACGGTGTCGGAATGGGCTAAAATTTGACTGGTTGATCGGAAAGAAAAACTGTGCCGGGGGCAATTTCGTCATTTTTCTCGACTGTGTCGGAATAGACTGAAATTTTGCAGGTTAATCGAAAACAAAAATAGCGGCGGGGGCAATTTCGTCATTTTTCTCGACTGTGTCGGAATGGGCTGAAATTTGGCAGGTTGATTGGAAAGAAAAAACGCGTCGTGGGCAATTTCGTCATTTTTCTCGACTGTGTCCGAATGAGCTGAAATTTGGCAGGGGCTAAAATTTGGCATGTTGATCGGAAACAAAAATCGCGCCGGGGGCAATTTCGTCATTTTTCTCGACTGTGTTGGAATGGGCTGAAATTTGGCAGGTTGATTGGAAATAAAAATCGCGCAGGGGCAATTTTGTCATTTTTCTCGACTGTGTAGGAATGGGCTAAAATTTGACAGGCTGATAGGAAACAAAAACAGCGCCGGTTGCAATTTCGTCATTTTTCGCGACTGTGTCAGAATGGGCTAAAATTCGACAGGTTGATTAGAAACAAAAATCGCGCCGGGTGCAATTTCGTCATTTTTCGCAACTTTGTCGGAATGGGCTCAAATTTGACAGGTTGATCGGGAACAAAAATCGCGTCGGTGGTAATTTCGTCATTTTTCGCATCTGTGTCGGAACTGGCTTAAATTTGACGGGTTGATCGGAAACGAAAATCGAGCCGTGGGCAATTTCGTCATTTTTCACGACGGTGCCGGAATGGGCTAAAATTTGACAGGTTGATCGAAAACAAAAATCGCGCCGGGGGCAATTTCGTCATTTTTCTCGACTGTGTCGGAACGGGCTGAAATTTGGCAGGTTGATTGGAAATAAAAATCGCGTCGGGGGCAATTTCATCATTTTTCTCAACTGTTCCAGAACGGGCTAAAATTTGACTATCGAAAACAAAAACCGCGCCAGGGGCAATTTCATCATTTTTAGCGACTGTTTCAGAATGGGCTAAAATTTGACAGGTTGATCGGAAACAAAAAATCGCGCCGGTGGCAATTTCGTCATTTTTCGCGACTGTGTCGGAATGGGCTAAAATTTGACAGGTTGATCGGAAACAAAAATCGCCCCGGTGGCAATTTCGTCATTTTTCGCGATTGTGTCGGAATGGAATAAAATTTGAGAGGTTAATCGGAAACAAAAACTGCGCCGGGGGTAATTTCGTCATTTTTCGCAACTGTGTCGGAATTGGTTAAAATTTGACGGGTTGATTGTAAACAAAAATCGAGCCAGGGGCAATTTCGTCATTCTTCGCGACGGTGTCAGAATGGGCTAAAATTTGACTAGTTGATCGGAAACAAAAACCGCGTCGGGGGCAATTTCGTCATTTTTCTCGACTGTGTCGGAATGTGCTGAAATTTGGCAGGTTGATTGGAAATAAAAATCACGCCGGGGGCAATTTCGTCATTTTTAGCGACTGTGTCGGAATAGGCTAAAATTTGACAGGTTGATCGGAAACGAAAAACTGCGTCGGGTGCTATTTCGTCATTTTTCGTAACTGTGTCGGAATGGGCTAAAATTTGACAGGTTGATCGGAAACAAAAATCGCACCGGGGGCAATTTCGTCATTTTTCTCGACTGTGTCGGAATGGGCTGAAATTTGGCAGGTGATTGGAAATAAAAATCGCGACGGGGGGCAATTTCATCATTTTTCTCGACTGTTCCGGAACGGGCTACAATTTGACTGGTTGATCGAAAACAAAAACCGCGCCAGGGGCAATTTCGTCATTTTTAGTGACTGTGTCGGAGTAGGCTAAAATTTGATAGGTTGATAGGAAACGAAAAATCTGCAATTTCTTCATTTTTCGCGACTGTGTCGGAATACGCTCAAATTTGACTGGTTGACCGGGAACAAAAACCGCGCCGGGGGTGATTTCGTCAGTTTTCGCAACTTTGTCGGAATTGGCTAAAATTCAACAGGTTGGTTGGAAACAAAAATCGCGCCGTGTGCAATTTCCTCATTTTTCACGACGGTGTCGGAATGGGCTAAAATTTGATTGGTTGATCGGAAAGAAAAACTGTGCCGGGCGCAATTTCGTCATTTTTCTCGACTGTGTCGGAATAGACTGAAATTTGGCAGGTTAATCGAAAACAAAAATCGCGTCGGGGGCAATTTCGTCATTTTTCTCGATTGTGTCGGAATGGGCTGAAATTTGGCAGGTTGATTGGAAATAAAAATCGCGCCGGGGTCAATTTCATCATTTTTCACGACTGCTCCGGAACGGGCTAGAATTTGACTGGTTGATCGGAAACAAAAACCGCACCAGGGGCAATTTCGTCATTTTTAGTGACTGTGTCGGAATAGGCTAAAATTTGATTGGTTGATAGGAAACGAAAAATCTGCAATTTCGTCATTTTTCGCGACTGTGTCGGAATAGGCTCAAATTTGACAGGTTGATCGGGAACAAAAATCGCGCCGGGGATAATTTCGTTATTTTTCCCAACTTTGTCGGAATTGGTTAAAATTTGACAGGTTGATTGGAAACAAAAATCGAGCTGTGTGCAATTCCGTCATTTTTCACGACGGTGTCGGAATGGGCTGAAATTTGACTGGTTGATCGGAAAGAAAAATCGCGTCGTGGGCAATTTCGTCATTTTTCTCGACTGTGTCCGAATGAGCTGAAATTTGGCAGGTTGATCGACAACGAAAATCGCGCAGGGGGCAATTTCGTCATTTTTCCCGACTGGGTCCGAATGGGCTAAAATTTGGCAGGTCGATCGGAAACAAAAATCGCGCCGGGGGCAATTTCGTCATTTTTCTCGACAGTGTCGGAATGGGCTGAAATTTGGCAGGTTGATAGGAAATAAAAATTGCGCCGGGGGCAATTTCATCATTTTTCTCGACTGTTCCGGAACGGGCTAGAATTTGACTGGTTGATCGGAAACAAAAACCGCGCCAGGGGCAATTTCGTCATTTTTAGTGACTGTGTCGGAATAGGCTAAAATTTGACAGGTTGATAGGAAACGAAAAATCTGCAATTTCGTCATTTTTCGCGACTGTGTCGGAATGGGCTCAAATTTGACAGGTTGATCGAGAACAAAAATCGCGCCGGGGGTAATTTCGTAATTTTTCGCAACTTTGTCGGAATTGGTTTAAATTTGACAGGTTGATTGGAAACAAAAATCGAGCCGTGTGCAATTTCGTCATTTTTCACGACGGTGTCGGAATAGGCTAAAATTTGACTGGTTGATCGGAAAGATAAATCGCGTCGGGGGCAATTTCGTCATTTTTCTCGACTGTGTCCGAATGAATTGAAATTTGGCAGGTTGATCGGAAACAAAAATCGCACCGGGGGAAAAATGTCATTTTTCTCGACTGTGTCGGAATGGGTTGAAATTTGGCAGGTTGATCGAAAACAAAAATCGCGCCGGGGGCAATTTCGTCATTTTTCTCGACTGTGTCGGAATGGGCTGAAATTTGGGAGGTTGATTGGAAATAAAAATCGCGCCAGGGGCAATTTTATCATTTTTCCCGACTGTTCCGGAACGGGCTGGAATTTGACTGGTTGATCGGAAACAAAAATCTCGCCAGGGGCAATTTCGTCATTTTTAGTGACTGTGTCAGAATAGGCTAAAATTTGATAGGCTGATAGGAAGCGAAAAATCTGAAATTTCGTCATTTTTCGCGACTGTGTCGGAATGGGTTCAAATTTGACAGGTTGATCGGGAACAAAAACCGCGTCGGGTGTAATTTCGTCATTTTTCGTAACTTTGTCGGAATTGGTTAAAATTTGACAGGTTGATGGGCAATAAAAATCGAGCCGTGTGCAATTTCGTCATTTTTCACGACGGTGCCGAAATGGGCTAAAATTTGACTAGTTGATCGGAAAGAAAAATCGCGCAGGAGGCAATTTCGTCATTTTTCTCGACTGGGTCCGAATGGGCTGAAATTTGGAATGTTAATCGGAAACAAAAATCGCGCCGGGGGCAATTTCGTCATTTTTCGCCACTGTGTTGGAATGGGCTGAAATTTGGCAGGTTGATCGGAAATAAAAATCGCGCAGGGGCAATTTTGTCATTTTTCTCGACTGTGTAGGAATGGGTGAAAATTTGACTGGCTGATCGGAAACAAAAACTGCGCCGGTAGCAATTTCGTCATTTTTCGCGACTGTGTCAGAATGGGCTAAAATTTGACAGGTTGATCGGAAACAAAAATCGCGCCGGGGGCAATTTCGTCATTTTTCGCGACTTTGTCGAAATGGGCGCAAATTTGACAGGTTGATCGGGAACAAAAATCGCGTCGGGGGTAATTTCGTCATTTTTCGCAACTGTGTCGGAACTGGCTTAAATTTGACAGGTTGATTGGAAACAAAAATCGCGCCGTGGACAATTTCGTCATTTTTCACGACGGTGCCGGAATGGGCTAAAATTTGACAGGTTGATCGGAAACAAAAATCGCGCCAGGGGCAATTTCGTCATTTTTCTCGACTGTGTCGGAATGGGCTGAAATTTGGCAGGTTGATTGGAAATAAAAATCGCGCCGGGGGCAGTTTCATCATTTTTCTCGACTGTTCCGGAACGGGCTAAAATTTGACAGGTTGATCGGAAACAAAAATCGCGCCAGGGGCAATTTCATCATTTTTAGCGACTGTATCGGAATGGGCTAAAATTTGACAAGTTGATCGGAAATAAAAAATCGCGCCGGTGGCAATTTCGTCATTTTTCGCTACTGTGTCGGAATGGGCTAAAATTTGACAGGCTGATCGGAAACAAAAATCGCGCCGGTGGCAATTTCGTCATTTTTCGCGATTGTGTCGGAATGGACTAAAATTTGACAGGTTGATCGGAAACAAAAATCGCGCCGGGGGCAAGTTCGTCATTTTTCTCGACTATGTCGGAATGGGCTAAAATTTGACAGGTTGATCGGAAACAAAAATCGCGCCGGTGGCAATTTCGTCATTTTTCGCTATTGTGTCGGAATGGACTAAAATTTGACAGGTTATTCGGAAACAAAAATCGCGCCGGGGGTAATTTCCTCATTTTTCGCAACTGTGTCGGAATTGACTAAAATTTGACGGGTTGATTGTAAACAAAAATTGAGCCGGGGGCAATTTCGTCATTTTTCGCGACGGTGTCAGAATGGGCTAAAATTTGACTAGTTGATCGGAAACAAAAACCGCGCCGAGGGTAATTTCGTCATTTTTCTCGACTGTGTGGGAATGGGCTGAAATTTGGCAGGTTGATTGGAAATAAAAATCGCGCCGGGGGCAATTTCATCATTTTTCTCGACTGTTCCGGAACGGGCTAGAATTTGACTGGTTGATCGGAAACTAAAACCGCTCCAGGGGCAATTTCGTCATTTTTAGTGACTGTGTCGGGATAGGCTAAAATTTGACAGGTTGATAGGAAACGAAAAATCTGCAATTTCGTCATTTTTCGCGACTGTGTCGGAATGGGCTAAAATTTGACAGGATGATCGGAAACAAAAAATCGCGCCGAGGGCAATTTCGTTATTTTTCGCGACTGTGTAGGA
>NW_019260957.1:0-1030 GCF_002742605.1 Olea europaea var. sylvestris | reverse complement strand
CTCTTTTTTTTTTTTTTTTTTTTTTTTGGGGGGGGGGGGGATATGTGGTTGAAAATTGAGTTGGAAAAAGTGATTTTGAAAAAATCAGTTGCGAACCAGTGCTAATGAAAAACAAAGTCGATATAGAAGTGAAGTCAATGAATGACTAGCAATCAAGAATGGGTTTATCTTACTTTTTGGAACAGAGCAAGTGAAAAGACAGTGAGAATAGAGCAGATTTAGCACTTTATTTACCATAAGCGTAGATGCCCCTCAAAAGATTTTCTTGCAAGCCCATTGCATCAAAACTATCATACACCTCATCATAACTTGCAAAGAATTCCTCGCCATCAGCTCCAAGCCTGTACTCATTATAAATCAAATAAGAGGCCTATACCACCATCATAATGAACAATGGCATAAATAAAATCAGACATCAAAAATCTCAAGGTTTAAATTAAAAAACAGTTAGGTTGAAACAAACTCTGCAAGCATAAATCCAGTAACCTGGATAATAAGATTTGCAACACGAAACTTACAACTCATTCATTTTGGAATCATATTGACGAGCATCAAATTGAGAACCTTCAGATACCATTCCAGCCATGACTGCAGAAAGACAATAAGGATACACCTCAGCACAGGCAATCAACGATACATTAACAGCTTGACAAGGAAAGATCATTTAATGGAAACCGAAAATCCTAGAAAGCATATGAAATTCAAAGAAGAATGGAAGATGTATCAACAAACAGGATGCATTTATTCAAAAGTCAAGACTAGAAAATGTCATCACTGAACATATAAAACAATTTAATATTTAATGTAATTTGATCTCGCTAAATTTATGAGTAGTAATAATGTGCTAGGCTACAAAAGTTGATGGGGAAACAGCAGTCGCTTAATGGCATCAAAGTTAAGAAAACTAATATATACCTGACAGAGCAACTGAGCAAGTATTACAAATAGTTGTGACAGACTGCAGTAAAAGAAGTCAGAAGTACCATGCATTCAAAAACTTCCGAAATTGTCTACTAAAGCATTTATGACA
>NW_019260956.1:0-1030 GCF_002742605.1 Olea europaea var. sylvestris | reverse complement strand
TCAATCATCTTATTGTCACTACCAACAATAAGCATGTCGTCAACGTAAAGACACAAAATGACATAACCATCTTTAGTGTCTTTAACGTAAACACATTTGTCACACTTATTGATTTTCAATCCACTCTCTATCATGACATTATCAAATTTTTCATGCCATTATTCGGGTGCTTATTTCAAGTCATATAGTGACTTTACAAATTTACAAACTTTTTTTTCCTGCTCTGGTGACGAAAACCCCTCGAGTTGTTTCATAAAATTTTCTTCTTCTAAACCTCTATTTAGAAAAGGCAATTTTAACATCCATTTGATGTACTTCAAGATTTCGTAAAGCGACAATCGCAAGTATCAACCTAATAGATGTTATTCTTATCACTGGAGAATATATATCAAAGTAATCAAGGCATTCCCTTTGTTTATAACTTTTTATTACTAATCTAGCCTTGTACTTTTTGATAGTTCCATCTGCTCTCATTTTCCTTTTGAAAATCCATTTATAGCCTAGTGGTTTGCTTCCTGGAGGAAGATCCACTAGCTCTCATGTATGATTTTGCAGTATGGAATCTATCTCACTTTTAATGGCCTCCTTCCATTGAGGTCCTTCCAAGGAATTCACAGCCTCTTGATAACTTTGAGATTCACTTTCTAGTATATAGGTCAGAAAGTTAGGACCATACGATTTTTCTGTCCTTTTTAGTTTACTACGTCTAACCTCAGTCTCCTTTTCTAGTTCGTTATCATGACTATGTTCAGTCATAGTCTCATATGTTTGTTTGGAGGAGCTTGCTTCCTTTTGGACTTGTACGGAAATACATATTCAAAGAATGAAGTATTTCTTGATTCCAATATCGTATTTTTGTATGTCTGGGATTTTATAATCATACACAAAAAATTGATAAGCACTACTATTGTGTGCATAGCCAATGAAGATGCAATCTACCATTTTTTACCCTGTCCTTATCTTCTTTGGTGTTGGAACGACCACTTTGGCAAGACACCCCCATACTCGTAAGTATTTATAAGAATACTTT
>NW_019260955.1:0-1030 GCF_002742605.1 Olea europaea var. sylvestris | reverse complement strand
TCCACAATGGCACGTGCGTTTTCTGATATAAACCATGTGTCTCAATTACCGTAATATTGAAAATTTGAAACTGAATTTAATGATCATTTTATTGTTCTATAGTTTTTAATTGCATAAGAACTATGACATCATTTGCGCACCACAAGGTATACATTACAATCTTCCTAAACTTATTTGCATGATTATTATGTATCAGCTTCAAATGAATCCCTTATCAAGATTCAGACGAGAACAAGAAGAGTGTTGTATTTTGGGGGGATGATGACTTGCACATGCAACGGTTCCATATAGATAGTGTACCGTGTCAACATGCATTAGTTGTCATTGAGGATCGAGGTGAGCAACCATACAATTACTTTGTTCATGTTACCATAAGGAGTGTTATCTTGCATTGTACGTTGGATGCATCATTCCACTTGGTGATCGTATCCAATGAAAAGTTGACAATTATTGATGTCGTGATGAAATATTGTTGCCTAAGTCCAAGAGGCAACCAAGTTGATCGAAGAAGACAAGGAGACGAATGAGGGTGGAGTGTTTACAAACAAGAAGATGCGGAAGGTATGGTGGGAGGGGACACAACAAGAGAACCTATAAGCAACCTCTCTCATTGTGTCATCTAAGGATGCATAAACAAGTTTCGACAGTGTAGATGAAAGTGCAAAACATATGAGATCGCATTTTTATCTCCTTCCAAGTTACGAATTAGTGAAATCATTGGTTTGCGGTTGATTTGGTATTATTGTGGAATCATATTTATTGGTAAAATTTAAATTTTCCATTCATATCTTTATTTTCAATAGTAAAAGACCAACACTGCCTATTTGTATTATATGCGATGTTGATATGTTTCAAATGATCGATGTAGCAAGAAATCTATGATGGAACGATATTTAATTTGTGTTTTCCATATTTCTATACTAGTATCGGTATAAATTTCGTTTGTTATTGCGTTGTTGTTTGAAAACATTTCACTTGTTATGGAATGTGTCGTCCTCCTGTTATTTTATGTTTGTATATATATATATAT
>NW_019260954.1:0-1030 GCF_002742605.1 Olea europaea var. sylvestris | reverse complement strand
GTAGAAAATTAAGACATTACACATTCAACCAAGCTTAAGTATAAAGCTTGACAATGGTGCTAGTGCAAGAATGTTGGCTTGGAAATGGCGCCATTGCCGACATTCTTGATCAGAATTCTTGTACTGATGACAGTATCAGTACAAGAATGTCGGCTTGGCAATGGTTCCAGATGGTACGAGCACAAGAAGCCTTCTCTTTGCAACGCTGCTAGCGTTTAGTTAAGTTTTCTCTAATAGTTCTGCCTATCGGATCAACATGCTTACAGCTCTGCCCTATATAATCTGAGTCGTGGTGTCCAGACAAGACAACATCTGGATACAAATTGTCTCCACAATCGATTATAATATTATGAAGCAAACAACAGACCAAGATAATACTAGGAAGTTTCCTCTTATCAGGCCTCCACATAACCTTACTTAGGATTCTCCAACCACCCTTCAGTTGCGAAAATGCCTTGACAGCTGCAGCTCGGGCAGCTTCAAGCTTTTGATTGAATTCTAACATGGGAATTTCAAGATCATTACCTTCGTATGGAGTTATAAGCCATGGAAGAAGAGGGTAACTAGCACCACCTACTATATACTCTCGAATCTCCTCTCCATTAGTTGATATCCTGACCTTTCCATTTAGCCGTTCGCCACTTTCACAAAGTTTGTAAAATCCCGAACACTTCAGAAGTCGAGAAATAGGCATTCCCCCTGGCCAACCCGTCAAAACATCTAGAAATCGCATCTCATTATCAACGACTCCTTGGACGAACATGCTGTAATTGTTTTCTTGATCACACCAATCATCTGAAGTTTCAACAGCAGGAAGTGTCATAATGATGTGAGTAGCATCAATGGCTCCACAACAGTTAGGCAATCCTGAAAATGATTCAAATTTAGATTTAATTTCTTCCAGTTTACTAGAATCAGGCCATTTGAGATGGTGCTTTGCCCGTTCTTCCATGGCCTCGATAAATCTCCAAGTGACCTGAGAAACAGTGGACTGTCCTACTCCAAACGAAGCTCCAACGGAAACTTGGGA
>NW_019260953.1:0-1030 GCF_002742605.1 Olea europaea var. sylvestris | reverse complement strand
GTGTACATAATCTGTCATCATGTCCACGTCTCAAAAATTTGAAGTTGAGAGATGGAATGGTACTGGAGACTTCAATCTCTGGCACCAAAAACTGAGAGCACTATTGCTGCGGCAGAGATGTGCTGCAGCCATTGATGGAAATTGGCCTGCAGAAACTAATGCCTATAGGAGACAGGAATTAGATGACACTGCATGGAGCACAATTTTCTTGCACCTGTCTGATAGTGTAATTAGGAAAGTTGGAGAAACTACATATGCTCAGGCTCTCTGGACTAAGTTAGGTACATTATATCTAACTAGAACCATGCCTAATAAATGTTACCTTCTAAGATAATTTTACAATTTCAGATTTAACCCAACCTCAAATCTGGGAGAAAATCTTGACAGATTCACAAAACTGATTCAGGACTTAACAAACTGTGAAGAAGAAATTTCTAATGATCAACAAGCTGTGGCATTGTTAAATTCACTAAGTGATAAATATAGAGACATTAGAAATGCATTAGAATATGGGGGGCAGGAACTTACTATTGATAGAATAACCTCAGCCCTGAGAAACGGAGAACTTGAAATAAAATCTGAGTCTAAAGACTCTAGGTATGGTGAGGGGTTATTCATAAAGGAGAGACATAATCAAAATAAGAAACAACAACCCTTCAATCAAAACTCAAATAAGAAAGGGAAACCTTAATTTTCCAGATTTAAAGAAAAGAATAAGAATATGTGGAAGACTAAAAACCAGATCAGGAAATGTTATTGCTGTGGTAAAACTGGCCATGCAATAAAAGATTGCTTCAAGAAAACCTCAGATATGAAAGATAAGTCTAATACTGAGGGATCTGCAGTTGTTGCCTGCAGAGATGAATCTGATATTCAAGGGGTTATTTTAGTAACAACCACCAGAAGAGACCCAAATGAATGGGTCCTTGACTCTGGTTGCACCTTTCACATATGCCCCACAAAAGAATGTTTTTCTGAATTTGTTGCCCTAAATGAAGGACAAATTTAGACGAAAAATGACATGAGTTGT
>NW_019260952.1:0-1030 GCF_002742605.1 Olea europaea var. sylvestris | reverse complement strand
GCCCGAAATCAGTGTACAAATAGCAAAGTTCAATAGGTAAGAACTTTGCCACATGTACACTATGGTGTGCACTTTAGTTTACATTTTGCCACGTGACATTAACTTGTTGGATAGTTTAAATTTGAAAATAGTTTTCCCATCCAATTGACACTTGACAACAATGCAAGTGTCAAACAACGTGTCAAAAACCAGTGTACAAATAGCTAAGTTCAATCGGTAAGAACCTTGCTACATGTACACTATGATGTACACTTTAGTTTACACTTTGCCAACATTACCCTATTAGACAGTTTAAATTTCAAATAGTTTTTACATCCAGTTGACTCTTGGTAACAATTCAAGTGTCAAACAACGTGTCGAAAATCAGTGTACAGATAGCAAAGTTCAATCGGTAAGAACCTTGCTACATGTTCACTATGGTGTACACTTTAGTTTGCACGTTACCACCTGCTATTACCCTATTAGACATTTTAAATTTGAAAATTTTTTCCAATCCAATGGACACTTGACAGCAATGCAAGTGTCAAACAACGTGTCAAAAATTAGTGTACAATAGCAAAGTTCAATCGGTAAGAACCCTACACGTACACTATAGTGCACACTTTAGTTTACACTTTGCGTTCGACATTACCCCGTTGGGTAGTTTAAATAACAAATAATTTTCCCTTCCAATTGACACTGGACAACAATGCAATTGTTAAAGAACGCGTCAAAAATCAATGTAAATATAGCAAATTTGAATCGGTAAGAACCATGCTACATGTACACTTTGGTGTACACTTTAGTTTACACTTTGCCACGTAACATTACCATGTTGGATAGTTTAAATTTTAGGCCGTTTAAATTTGAAAGAGTTTTCTCATCCAATTGATAGTTGACAACAATTCAAGAGCCAAACAACGTGTCCAAAATCAATGTACAAATAGCAAAGTTCAATCGATAAGAATCGCGCTACATATACACTATGGTGTACACTTTAGTTTGCATTTTGCCACATGACATTACCCCATTGGACAGTTTAAATTTCAAA
>NW_019260951.1:0-1030 GCF_002742605.1 Olea europaea var. sylvestris | reverse complement strand
TTTGATTTCATGATAACTTCGGGTTTTTTCATTTTTGGCGAATTGCTAGTCTAATTCGATTGGAATCGAGTCAATGAAAAGTGAATTTTGATTTCATGATAACTTCGGTTTCGATCATTTTCGATGAATTGCTAAACTGATTCGATTGGAATTGAGCTAATGAAAAATAGTTTTTGTTTCATGATAACTTCGGGCTTGTTTGTTTTTGGCGAATTGCTAGTCTAATTCGATCAGAATAGAGCCAATGAAAAGTAGCGTTCGATTTCATGATAACATCGGGTTTATTCGTCTTTGGGAAATTGCTTGTCTAATTCGATTGGAATCGAACCGATGAAAAGTGGTTCTTGATTTCATAATAACGTCGGGTTTGTTCGTGTTTTGTAAATTGCTAGTCCAATTCGATTGGAATCGAGCCAATGAAAAGTGGCTTTCGATTTCATGATAACATTGGGTTTATTTGTCTTTGGAAAATTGCTAGTCTAATTCGATTGGAATCGAACCAATGAAAAGTAGTTTTTGATTTCATGATAACATCGGGTTTGTTCATCTTTTGCAAATTGCTAGTCCAATTCGATTGGCATCGAGACAATGAAATGTGGTTTTTGATTTCATGATAACATCGGGTTTGTTCATCTTTGGCAAATTGATAGTCTAATTCGATTGGAATTGAGCCAACGAAAAGTGGTTTTTGATTTCATGATAACTTTGGGTTTCTTCGTTTTTGGAGAAATGGTAGTGTAGTTTGATTGGAATCGAGCCAGTGAAAAGTGGTTTTTAATTTCGTTATTACTTTGGGTTTGTTCTTTTTGGCGAATTGCTAGTCTAATTCGTTTGGAATCGAGCCAATGAAAAGTTGTTTTTGATTTCATGAAAACTTCAGATTTGATCGTTTTTGGTGAATTGCTAGTCTAATTCGATTGGAATCGAGCCAATGAAAAGTGGTTTTGATTTTATGATAACTTCTAGTTTGTTCATTTTTGGAGAATCGCTAGTCTTCTTCGATTAGAATCGAGCCAACAAAAAGTGGTTT
>NW_019260950.1:0-1030 GCF_002742605.1 Olea europaea var. sylvestris | reverse complement strand
TGAACTTTGCCATTTGTACACTGATTTTTGACACATTCTTTGACACTTACATTGTTGTCAAGTGTTAATTGGATGGATTATTTTTCAAAATTTAAGCTATCCAATGGGGTAATGGCACGTGGCAAAGTGTAAACTAAAGTGTACACCATAGTATACATGTAACAAGGTTTTTACCGATTGAACTTTGCGATTTGTACACTGGTATTTGACACATTGTTTGACGCTCGCATTTTTATCAAATGTCAATTGGATGGGAAAACTGTTTCAAATTTAAAATGTCCAGCAGGGTAATGTCACGTAGCAAAGTGTAAGCTAATGTGTGTACATGTAGCAAGGTGCATACTGATTGTACTTTGCTATTTGTACACTGATTTTTTGACACGTTGTTTGACACTCGCATTGTTGCCAAGAGTCAATTGGATTGGAAAACTGTTTGAAATTTAAATTGTCCAATAGGGTAATGTCACATGGCAAAGTGCAAATTAAATTGTACACAATACTGTACATGTAGCAAGGTCCTTATCGATTGAACTTTCCTATTTGTACAATAATTTTTGAAACGTTGTTTGACACTTGCAGTGTTGTCAAGTGTCAATTGGATGGGAAAACTGTTTGAAATTTAAAATGTCCAACTCGGTAATGTCATGTGGCAAATTGTAAACTAAAGTGTACACCATAGTGTACAAGTAGAAAGGTTCGTACCGATTGAACTTTTCTATTGTACACTAATTTTTGACACAATTTTTGACATTTGCATTGTTATCAAGGGTCAGCTGGATGGAAATTTTTTTTGAAATTTAAACTATCCAATAGGGTAATGTCATGTGGCCGAGTGTAAACTAAAGTGTACACCATAGTGTAGATATAGCAAGGTTTTTATCGTTGAACTTTGCTATTTGTACACTGATTTTTGACACGTTGTTTGATACTTACGTTGTTGTCAAGTGTAAATTGAACATGAAAACTATTTGAAATTTACACTGTCCAACAACGTAATGTCACTTGGCTATGTGCAAACTAAAGTGTACAC
>NW_019260949.1:0-1030 GCF_002742605.1 Olea europaea var. sylvestris | reverse complement strand
GCACTGTGTACGTACCATGTCCGGGACGTGTCTTGGCAAGGTAGGAACGTAGCTTGATTTTTAGGCATTTCTAGGCAGCTTGTTGGCACAGTGTGCAGGCCAAGTTCGAGATGCATCCTGGCTGCGGCAGAAAAGCTGCCTGATTTTTAGGCATTTATAGGTAATTTTTGGGAATCGGTGTGGAGGCCCAGTCTTGGACGCAGCCTGCTTTTCAAGCATTTCTAGGTAATTTTTGGGTGATAAGGTTTAGGGTTTTTTTAATTAATTTAGAATTAAAACTAGGAAATATATACGTGACAAAGAATAATTAAAATAAAATGTAGCTCAACGTTAGAACCCATGCTTTGACGCTAACAGGAGATTTGCTCCATTTTACATCTCAAACATTGTTTCATCAACCTTTGCTTTGACGAGCAATCCCATCACCTCTTTCACATGCTTGGCCCTCGATCGCATCATCGGCCCCTCGATTATCAACTGAACTTTTCTCGAGCTTGACTCTGGACTTGACTTTGGTACTTGTGCTTCCTGGATCACATCATCCCCTCCCTCTTCGAAAGGATTCGACCTCGAATCTGCACTTGCATCGAAAGAGATAAGTCAAAAACATTGAAGGTTACAGAAGATACTATACTCACCTGGAAGATCTATCTTATAAGTGTTGTTGTTGATCTTCTCAATCACTTGGAATGGTCCATCTCCTCATGGCAGTAACTTTGATTTTCTTTGCTTTGGGAATCACTCTTTCCTGAAATGTACCCAAACCCAATCTCCGGGTTCGAAAGTGACATATTTTCGGCCTTTTTTTGCTTGTGTTGTGCGTTGATTGTTCTTCCTCTCTATTTGCTCCCTTACCGTTTCATGGAGTGTCTTTACCAATTCGACTTTCTTTTTCCTCTCCAAGCTACATCATTCATTCACAGCTGAAGGTATTAAATCCATAGGTATTAAAGAATTAAAACCATAATCGATTTCAAGTAGTGAAAACGACGTAGTAGAATGCGTGGCCCTATTATATGCAAACTCAATG
>NW_019260948.1:0-1030 GCF_002742605.1 Olea europaea var. sylvestris | reverse complement strand
TCTCATTAATTATAATGTTACGAGTCTTGCTCTATACCCGATTGGAATGAAGTGTCCAATCAGCTAACCACTTTTGTAATTTTGGTCCATTTGCTAGTTCTTGGATAAATAGTATCTACTGATTTTCGTCATCAGCTGTTCGCAGAGATTCAAGTTAATGTATTTCTCCTCTCTAAATCATTAGTTCAAGTGCGTATTATGCGAAAATGAAATTTTGAAACCTATTTTTCTCCTTTGGGAATCACTAGCAGAGAGAAAATCTCCGCCCCTTAATTGATTTTTCTGTAATAATATATCCATTGATCTTGAAATTTTATTATAAGTTGAGTGCCTGCAATTTCTTTCACCATTTAATATTGTAATAAAAAGACCAATTTTGAGGTGGTCCTTCCAAACAGATACATAAAATGAAAAAAACGTGGTTATCTAGCATAAGTAAAATAACGAGCAATAGGCCTAGATTATTACGAATCTTACAACCAGCTAAAATGTTTTATGGGAAAAATTAAATATATGTGTGTGTGCATATATTAGTACCTTAAATGATGATATTTTGTTTATGAACATTTTCCAAAAAAAATATTTATAACTACTCAGCTTCAACTTATAAATGTAGATTCCCTAACTCTTCAGAGGCCCCCAAGTCAATTATTATTTTAAAAATACGATACATGAGATATTTACAATTTACCATCCTTCTCACAATATTTAGTTGGGTGACTTCACGAAGTTAACCTTGTACTTAATGCAGCCATCAAGAGGTCATCTTGATTGTAATTCTTAAAAGATGACTACCTTGATATTAATTGTTACCACTACATTATTCATTTGCTATATAAACGATGAAGTGTTTTTAGATATTAATTAATAAATTTTTGGAAAAATTGCGACAGCGGTTCCTAATCTTTTCATTTTTTGTAAACTTTATCCTAATATTCATTTTGTGTCAGTGGAGGTTCCTAACCTTTTATAAATATGCACATAAGGTCCATATGGACAGAAATCGTCCAAAACACAGTTTGTTGATCGA
>NW_019260947.1:15837-25846 GCF_002742605.1 Olea europaea var. sylvestris | reverse complement strand
TGGAGTCAAATATACTCCTGAAATGGCTAGAAATCTAATTTCAGTACGAGCATTAGAAACTGATGGTTTTATTGGTAAAATTGGAAACAACATGCTTAAAATGATTAAGAGTACTCTTATCACATGTAAAGGTACTAAAAGAAACGGTATTTATGTGACTACTGCTAAAATTGTTAAAAATTCATCTTTCTCTATAAATTTGACCAACACCTATGACATATACAAGTGGCACAATAGATTAGCTCACATAAGTATTAAAAGACTTAAACTGCTAAATAATAAAGGTGCATTTGGAAAAGACTGTGTGTCTAATATGTTTTTTTGTGATCATTGTTTACTCACAAAGCTACTAAAGTTTTGGAATATATATTTACTGATTTATGGGGGCCTGCTACTAATCCTACAATGGGTGGTGATAGATATTTTATATCCATAATTGACGATTATTCTCATAGGGTGTGAGTTTATCTGCTAAAAGACAAAACTGAAACCTTTAAAATTTTCAAATATGGAAGTTGCAAGTTGAAACTCAAACTGACAAAAAGATAAAATATCTAAACACTGATAATGGTCTAGAATTTTGTAATAACGATTTTGATGATATGTGTGAAAAATGTGGAATTACTAGACATAAAATTGATTCTTATACACCTCAACAAAATGGGGTGGCTGAACGTATGAATCGTACTTTACTTGACAAAGTTAGATGTATGATGTTGAGTTCTGGAATTTCTAAATCTTTTTGGGGGTGAAACGGTTATTATGTGTGTTATCTGATTAATTTAACACCTTCTACTACATTAAATGGCGATACTCCACATGAAAAATGGTATGGTATATGCGCTGACTATACTGTGTTAAAAACTTTTGGCTATGCTGCTTTTTCTCATCAAAATGAGGGAAAATTAGAACTTAGAGCTAGAAAATATGTTTTCTTAGGGTATCCTGAAGAAGTTAAAGGGAATAGGCTTTGGGATACAAGTCAAACTAGAATTAAGATCATCATAAGTCGTGATGTTATATTTAATGAGTATGAAACGTCGTGTCTAAAGTCAGAAAGTGACACCTTGAGAAAAAAACAGCAAGAAAACACTATAACGAATCTCAAGTAGATTTAAGACACTTAAGTGTTCAAATCCCCACTACCTCAATTGAGGTGGAGCATCAAAATCCTAACTTTGAAGGTAATCAGAGTGAAAATATTGAGAGAGAGAAGCTCATAGAGGAATATCAAGGAGAGCAAAACCCTTTGTTTGATTACCAGTTAGCTAGAAACAGAGTTAAAGGAACACATAGGGTGTCTCAAAGGTTAGAGTCTGATTTTGAACTTGCTTATGCTAGCAATGAAGAACTAGTTGATAGGGAACCAAACACGTATGAAAAAACCTTGAGGAGTGAACAATCTGAGGATTAGGTGAAAGCGATGAAAGAAGAGATAAATTCCCTCAATAAGAATCAAACATGGAAATTAGTTTCAAGACCTAAAATCAAGTCTATTATTGGGTGTAAATGGGTTTTTAGAATTAAGGAGAGAATTACCAAAGGAGAGGCTTTAAGGTTTAAGGCTAGACTTGTGGCCAAAGGTTACATACAAAAGGAAGGGGTAGATTATAATGAAATCTTTTCTCCAGTTGTTAGGTATACCACAATTAGAACTATGCTTGCATTAGTTGCGCATTTCAATTAGAAACTTGAACAACTTGATGTTAAAACTGCTTTTCTGCATGGAGAACTTGATGAAAAGATTTTAATGGATCAAGCTAAGGGTTTTGAAAATGAACAAAAACCTGATCATGTGTGTTTTCTTAAATGCTTTCTTTATGGTCTAAAACAATCTCCTAGACAATGGTACAAACGTTTTGATTCATTTGTTAAAACAATTGGTTTCAAAAGGAATGAATTTGATCATTGTTTATACTATCAAGGTAATGCAAATAATAATAACTGTGTATTTTTATTACTATACGTGGATGATATGCTTTTGATTGGTTCCAACTTGAGGTTGTTAAATGATGTAAAAACTACTTTGAGTAATGAATTTAATATGAAAGACCTAGGTAATGTTAAAAGGATCTTAGGCATTGAAATTCAAAGAGATATATCAAATTCATATAGCGCCTTCTTCAACTTCAAAAATTTATCTTTATGTTCCTTGACAACATAACCTAGTGGTTGTTGAACGTACACTTCTTCTTCAAGGTATCCATTCAAGAAAACAGACTTGACGTCAATGTGATAAATTTTCCACTTATTTTGAGCTACCAAGAAAATGATTAATCTAATGGTTTCCAAGCGAGCAATGGGGGACAAAGACCTCATCATAGTCAATGCCATGCTTTGGGCTCTATAGCCTTTGGCAACAAGTCTTGCCTTGTATTTCTCCACTTCTTCTCGAGCATTTTTCTTTACTTTGTACACCCATTTAATGTCAATTGCTTTTTGCCCTTCAAGAAGAGAAGCTGATTGCTCAGATCTCCTCATCCATTGCATGCCTCCATTTCTTGTTTTCCATTGCCTCTTCAAAGTTCAATAGCTCGGTGTCAGTGAAGAGACAAAACAAAGATGGATTATCAATCATTTCAGTTTCTTCATAAATCTTTGCAAGATTTCTAATATGACTAGATCTTTCAGAGGGACTTTCATGAGGAGATTGAGGGGTAGGAGAATGCAGTAGAGTGGCATCTTCATTTGCTTTTTGGGTAGAGTCTCCTTTTTGGAAAGGAAAAATCACGTATTATTCATTTTTTGAAATATTCCAATCCCACGAGCTTCCTTCGTCGAATTTCGCATCTCTACGAATAACAATCTTGCCATTGCAAGGATTGTAAAACTTGTACCCATTAGAGTTTGAATCATAACCGATGAAAACAAACCTTCACTTTTCTCATCAAGTTTTAATCTCTCTCATCTAGCACATGAATATAGGCTATACTACCAAAAAGACGTAAGTGAGAAACACTAGGTTTCTTACCACTCCAAGCTTCTTGTGGAGTCATGTCTCAAACACTCCTCGATGGGAAAAGATTAGACAAATACAGGGCATATGCAACAGCTTCGGTCGAAAACTCCTTCTCCATACTCTTGCTCTTAAGCATACTACAAACAATGTTAATGATGGTTCTATTCTTCCGTTCCACAACACCATTTTGTTGCGGTGAGCTTGGAACTATAAGGAAATGCCGAATTCCATTAGTATCACAAAAATTGTTAAACTCCTTGGAAGTGAATACTCTACCTCGATCGGTCCTAAAATGATTTGATTGAGTTACCACTCTCATTTTCAACAAGGCTTTAAATCTTTTGAATGCTCCAAAAACTTCAACTTTCGTCTTCAAAAACTAAACTCAGGTCTTGTGAAAAAAATCATCAATAAATAGCAAGAAATAATTTGCTTTACCATTAGAGGGTGGTTTGATTGGCCCACACACATCCGCATGAACAAGTTGAGTTTGTTGTTCTTGAGATGGATTCATTTGGAAAGCTTCTTCTAGATTGCTTGCCAACGAGCCATCCTTCACAAAGTTGATTGGTATGATTAATTTTTGGCAACTCATTCACCATTTCTTCATTCGTCGAGGTCTTTAAGCTACCAAAATTCAAATGTTAAGTGCCAAAACCAAGAATTGTCTTCAATACAAGCCTTTAGACACCTTGGATGGTCAACATTAACATTGAGCAAAAACATTCTATTCTTCTCCATTGGCACATTTGCAATCAGTTTATGAGAAACATCTCTCAAAAGCAACAATTTTTCAAGTGAATGTCATAAACAAACTTAAGTAATTGTCCCAAACTCAAAATATTAGTCTTCCACGTACATAAAAAACTTGAAAAATCAAAAGATGACTTTCATTTTTAGCACGAATAAGAACATCACATTGACCTTTTATTGGAACTTTGGTTTCATCTCCAAAAATAATGTTGCCTTTTACTAACTCATTTATTGTAGAGAATAACTCCTTGTTGCCACTCATGTGATTGGTGGCACCGGTGTCAAGATACCACTATTATTTATCGTTTTTTTCTTTAGTTGCCAACAACAACAACAATTCTTCATCTTCCTTTGTTTCAGCATAATTAACTCTCTCTTCATTATTGGTGGTGTTACTCCTACATTCAGAAGCATAGTGACCATATTTATGACAAGTGTAACATTAAACAATGGACATGTCATATCTTCTTCTACCACCTCTCTTGGAGTCATAGTTCCAATGCTCTCGTCCTCTCGATCGATTGCTTGATCCTTCATTATTCAAATTTTGTTTTCCATAATTTCTTTCATTACTACGACCATAATTTCCTCCGCGACCACGACCTTAACCATGAATTTGACCTCTTCCTTGAGATCGTCCTTACTCTTTCTGTTGACCTCCCAAGGAGACATTCGTCCGGGGAACTTAAGCTATCAGTTCTCCTTTTTCCTTCAATCTTTCTTCATATGCTTGAAAGGACCCCATGAGTTGATCAAAGGTCATCGCATCCAAGTCATTGGACTCTTCAATGGCAATACTAACAAACTTAAGTTTTGAGTCAAGCGATCTAAGAATTTTCTCGATGATACGAATTTCTTCAATATTTTCCCCGTACCGCTTCATATGATTGATAATGGAGGACACTCTAGTGAAATAGTCAATGACAGATTCAGACTCTTTAATGTACAGAGATTCGAACTCTCCACGAAGGATTTGAAGCTGAACCTTCAGACTCTTTAATGTACAGAGATTCGAACTCTCCACGAAGGATTTGAAGGTGAACCTTCTTCGCTTTTTCAATTCCCTTGAAATTGTTTTTGAGAATCTCCCAAGCTTCCTTAACTTTTGTTGAGGAAGCAACTTTCTCGAAGATGGCTTTATCTAAGTCCATGTGAATAATAGAGAGAGCACGTTGATCTAATTTGCGGTACTTTTGCAAGGCATTTCTTTGAGCTTGACTTAATGCTTGATCTAATTTGCGCTACTTTTGCAAGGCATTTCTTTGAGCTTGACTTAATGCTTCTTCGTTCTCTGGTTCATTATAGCCTTTCTCTACAATTTCTCATACCTCTTGTGAGCCAAGCAACGCCTTCATGCGTATGCTCCAATGCCCATAATTTTTTTTTTGTTAGTTTGGGAACAACAAAAGGAAATGAACTATTCATCTTTGAACTGGCTCTGATACCACTTTGCTAGAAATAAAAATTATGGAAAAAAGGCTAGAGAGAAAATTCAGAGAATTTTCAAAATAATATTTGTATTCTATGACTTGGCTCTCTAAAATGTCTTAAGCACAAGGCCTTTTATAGGTACAAAGGATTATCAAATACATTGTATGAACTCAAGAGACTAATGACTTTTCCTGCATACTATGAATAATAGGATACAAAGAATCAGTTGGATACATGATTTAAATAAATACTATAAAAATAAACTAATTCATGTATCAAATTTAATTTTTCATCATTTATGGATCAAGTTAAATTTCTAACATTTTCTTCTTCAATACTATTTACTGTTGTCCAATCCTCCCACCAAATGTACCCTTAATTTTACTATATGCAAGAAGGAAATTGATTTGCCTATCTATAAATTTTATTCACAGGGAGTCTGCTGTAGAGTACCCAAAACATGTAAAAAAATTGGGAAAAATCCTATTTGAAATTTTTTTAGTGGCTCTCAGACTTGTTAAAATCACAACACCAGCCACGTGGTTTGACCATATCAATAAACATTAGAAAATCAGTTCTTCAGTTATTTTTTTAGCTTTGTTTCCCTATTCTTTAGGAGTTTGTTGAAGACATGTTAGTAAAGATTCTATGGCTAAGAATAAGGGGTTATGACTGTTAGTTCATATTGCTAGTTTACCTATTTAAGGCAACTCAGTTCTGCAGTTGAAAATTATCCTTTGAAATAATAAATTGAAGTAATTTATGCTCTTTACATTTATATTTTCCTTCATTCTTTATCTTTTTTCTTTTGTCTTCCATTTATCCTTCAGTTTCAACAGTCTGGTATCAGAGCCATAAAATCGTGGGCATTATCTTTTTGTGAGTATTCCTTTGTTAGCAAGATGATCTCCAAGTTATTGGCGGAATTAAAAAGCTCAACTATCACAACTACAATACTTGGTCTACATGTATGATGTCCTACATGCAGGGTCAAGATTTGTGGGAGGTTGTCAACGGAAGTGAGACTACACAACCAGAAGTAGAAGATATAAATGGTACGTTGCGTAAGTGGAAGATAAAAGCGGGCAAAGCAATGTTTGCTTTGAAGAGAACAACTGAAGATGATTACTAGAGCATATCCGAGATGCCAAAACTCCCAAAGGAGCTTGGGATACGTTTGCCAAGCTGTTCTCAAAGAAGAATGACACAAGGCTTCAGCTACTTGAAAGCGAGTTGTTATCAGTAGCCCAACGTGACATGACAATTGCTCAATACTTTCACAGAGTGAAGTCGTCATGTCGTGAAATTTTTGAATTGGATCCAGAAGCCCCAATCCAAGAAACCAGGATGAAGAGAATAATTATCCATGGTTTGAGATCTGAATATAGGGGCTTCATTGCTGCAATACAAGGATGGCAAGATTAGCCATCACTTGTTGAGTTTGAAAATTTGCTTGCTGGTCAGGAAGCCTTAGCTAAGCAAATGGGAGGAGTCTCGCTGAAGAGCGAGGAGGAAGCACTCTACGCCAACAGAGGTAGTGGGAACTCCAAGTAGCATGGTAACAATGGATTTGAAAAAAATAATGACAAGGTGAAAAATTATCAAGGCGAAGGGAACAATCGTGAGGGGGGAGGTTTCAAGAATCAAAGTAATGACAAGAAATTTGAACGAAAATGTTACAATTGTGGAAAGAAGGGTCACATGGAAAAGGATTGTCGGTTGCAGAAAAAATATGTGGAGAGTAATGCTGCTACTTTTAAAACTGAAGAAGAATGGGATGCAGAAATAAAAGAGCTAGCTTTGACAGCAACAACACCTGATCAGATTGATTATGACAAAGACTGGATTGTTGATTTGGGTTGCTCAAATCATATGACCGGTGATAAGGAAAAGCTGCAAAATTTGTCAGAATACAAAGGAAACCGTGTGGTGGTAATAGCCAACAACTCGAAATTACCGATAGCTCATGTTGGTAATATGATAGTCTCTACTCAATACAGTGATAATGAGGTGCCACTTCAAAATGTCTATCATGTCCCAGGTATGAAGAAAAATCTACTTTCAATAGCACAATTAACATCATCTGGGCAGTTTGTTTTGTTTGGTCTGCAAGATGTAAAGGTGTATCGCAATCTTGAAAAGGAGCCATTGATGAAGGGACGGAGACTAGAGTCAGTCTATGTAATGTCCGCAGAAACCGCTTACGTAGACAAGACGAGGAAGAATGAAACAACTGACTTATAACACATGCGTTTGAGTCATGTTAGCTATTCTAAGCTGGAGGTGATGCTAAAGAAGTCTATGTTGAAGGGACTTCCTCAACTTGAAGTAAGAATTGATATAGTGTGCGCAGGATGCCAGTACGGGAAAGCACATTAGTTGTCTTATGAAGAGTCCAAATTTAAAGCAAAGGAACCACTAGAGTTAGTCCACTCTGATGTCTTTGGACCTGTGAAACAAGCTTCTATCAGCGGGATGAAGTACATGGTGACTTTTATTGATGATTTCTCCAGGTATGTGTGGGTTTATTTTCAAAAGGAAAAATCCGAAACTCTTTCAAAATTCAAAGAGTTCAAGAATACAGTAGAAGCAGAAGTTAATAAGAAAATTCATTTTTTGCGCACGGACAACGGGAGAGAGTATACCTTAAAAGAGTTCTTTGATTTCCTACGAGAACACTGAATAAACCATCAGTTCACATGTGCTAACACCCCGCAATAGAACGGTGTAGCGGAGAGAAAAAATAGGCACCTTGGAGAACTTTGTCGAAGTATGCTTCATGCAAAGAATGTCCAAAGCCAATTTTAGGCAGAAGCAATGAAGATTGCCGCCTATGTGATTAATAGGCTTCCTCAACAAAGGTTATTTTTTATTTCACCCTTTGAAAAATTATGGAACATGAAACTTGTAGCTGGTTATTTTCGTGTTTTTGGATATGTATGCTATGTATTTGTACCTGATCATTTATGTAGCTAGATCGACAAGAAAGCTGTTAGGTGAATTTTTGTACGATATGATAGCCAAAGAAAAGGATGGAAATGTCGTGATCCTATAACTGGGAAGTGTTACACATCACGAAATGTGGTGTTTGATGAAGCATCTTCGTGGTGGTCCTCACAAAATGAAATACTACCAGATTCAGATGTTTTTAAAGATGTGATGCAATCTATTCAAATCCAGCTAGGTCTAGATGAAGGTGAAATTACGGATGATGGTGATAATGCTGAAGAAGGTATAGCACAAGGAGTGTATCAACACCTAGTGAAGCAGGAGCACTAAAGAGATCAACGAGAATCAGAAAGCTAAATCCCAAATATGCAAATGTTGCTATAATAGAAGAAGAAGATGTAAGAGAACCAGAAATAATTGAAGAATGTTGGGAAAACACCTCCCAAAGATAGCCCAATGATCAAACAAGTTGACAAAGTGAAAATTTCCAAAACACTTGAAGAACAAGAAAATGAGGAAGAAATGATTTTAATGGAATATATGAAGATCAATGTTTTTGGATTACTTGAACAAGCCTCAAGTTAATCCCCAAGAAAGAAAATAACTTAGAATTTATACCCAAGATGAATAACCTTCTATCTTGTAAAATTCTCACCAAAGTTTTCTCTCTAATTTTCTCTCTAGGTCTTGTCTTATGAAAGGAGGCACAAAACCGGGTATAAATACACTATCGGGGTGCCTAGGCGCCAGGTTCCTGCCTGGAGATAACACTCGGGGCGCCTAGGCGCCCACTCCTGGACCCTGGGCGCCCCAGCAGAAACTAGCAGCAGAAGCAGAAACCAGCAGCAGAAACCAGCCCCCTTCCTCCAGCTTCTTCAGCTTCTCTTCTTCTCACAATTCTCCACCTCGTACATCATTTGATAGACCTCAAATTTTGGACGAACACAAGAAGAAGTAGCAAGCACCAACTCGGCTGCATCATACAAACCATGATTGCCTACGTACCCATAACTCGGGATCAAGCCTCCGTAGTTCACCTCCACCTTCATATAAACTCCACCTCATTTCAACCTCGCCCCTAAGGGCCATGCCCTCTCGGGCATATCAACACGGACTAATGTGAAGCAAGTCCAAGCAATGTTGAAACTTGCCACCCGTCACCACTTTGGTTAACATGTCAGCTGGGTTCTCATTTGTGTGTACCTTCGAGAGTGAAATATCACCTTGCTCTATAACATCACGCACAAAATGACACCTGACGTCAATATGCTTGGTTCGAGCATGATGAACCTGATTCTTAGCCAAGTGAATCGCACTCTGGCTATCACACCACAAGTCCACACAATCCCCAAATCATCTAGAAGACCCCACAACCACAATGCTTCCTTCACTCCCTCTGCCATGGCCATATACTCGGCCTCTGTAGTGGAAAGAGCAACTGTAGCCTGTAACATCGATCGCCAACTAACTGGGGCACCATGTATGCAAAACACATATTCAGTAGTAGATCGTCGTCTATCTAGATCACCTGCATAATCCGAGTCCACAAACCCACTTATATGACATGCATCTCCACCAAAACATAAACCCGTATCCGCGGTACCTTTTAAGTACCTCAGGATCCACTTCACAGCTTCCCAGTGTGCCTTCCCCGGATTCGCCAGGAATCTACTGACCACACTCACCGCCTGTGAAATATCTGGGCGTGTACACACCATGGCATACATCAAACTGCCAACTATACTAGCATAAGGCACACGATCCATGCGTACCTTTTCTTCCGCTGTAGTAGGAGACTGTTTACCAGAGAGCCTGAAATGTGGAGCTAATGGAGTTACCACCGACTTTGCACCTTGCAACCCGAACCTAGCAATAACCCGCTCAATGTAACCTTTCTGACTCAAGAACATTCGCCGG
>NW_019260947.1:0-10445 GCF_002742605.1 Olea europaea var. sylvestris | reverse complement strand
AAAATGTCAAATTAGAGTCCAACTCTAATTTCAAGAATATATTGGCATGAATAATTAATTAAACTCAAATTTTAATTAGATACCAAATTAGAATCCAACTCTAATTTAGATCGAATTAACATTTTTATTTATGATAAAATCCCTAAATAAAATAAAATTCAATTTAGGGTCAAAGTTTAATTTTCAAGTTAAAATCCAATTTTAAGTATAATATAAAAGTTATCAATTTTAAATGAAATTTTAAATGGGACAACTTTGAATTTTGGGTCAAAACCATTTAAAAATCAAATTCAAAACCATTTAAAATTTAAATTCAAAACTCTTTTTGAAAATTGCAATTGGACCACTGATTTAAAATTTCAAACAGGGCCTCCCAATTTCATAAATTTCTGTACAGTTATATTTTTTTTCATAACTTGGGCATCTAAATAAAGTCTCAGGCCGAGAATTTCTTTGGCATGCTTTTTCTTGGGACCTTTCATCATTTATTAGATGAGTTACACAGAGTCCTTATCTAAAATGATGAATGCATAAAAAAAAAATAATAATAATAATAATAATGATAATAAAGAAAAAATAAATTCAAAAGAATTTAATGAAAATAGATATTAATGGATGAGTTTAAAGTGATAAATTTTTATTTAATTTTATATGTATATTTAATTAAATTTACACAAGGTTAAAAATGTAATATAATTAAAAATGGATGTATATATAAAAATAGTGAATGTAAATAACGGTTTATTCTCCATTTAAATCAATACTAATAGAAATTATTTTTTAAATGTAGTGAACATTGAAACTTTTTGTTCTAATTTAAAATATTTTAAATAAAAACTGGCTAAATATAGAAACACCATTGCCACTACTTTACTAAATAATTTGGACATATTTTAAATTATTAATCGAATAATAAGCATTTTAGAAATCATAAATTATTAAACTAACTAAATATGCCTTACTATATAACAAAAAGTATCAATATATCAAAATACAGTTTCTATATTCATTTTTGTTTATATGAAATTATTTAATAAAAAATATAGCACGCGCAGGATTGCACCAATTTTCACTCGTCGGCCATCGAGGCTTTGTCTAGCCCCACCCATTTTGACACCTCTTTGATTCAGAAACTGCAAATAACCTTCTTTTAAACAAAGTGCTATATAAATTGTCCCCCGAAAAAAAGAAAAAAAGTAATAACAGCATTAGTCCCTAAATAATTTAACAATCGAGTGGCTCTCATTTCAGTGAGACCACTAAAATTTCTTGGGACCTTTCATCATTTCATACAATATTTCTTATGGCCCCATTAAAGTGCAGATTTCAGAAGAAAACCCTCCCATATATGAATGGTACTATTAAGTGATTATGCAATGAAGTTTTTAACTAGTTCTAATCATGAGAATTATCTTCTCAATTATTTCAAAGCATGAAGATGGCCACGAAAGAGTAATCTTCCTCAGCTGCACTTGTGAATGACCTGTTTCAAGAAACAAGATAGATTGTCAATTATGGAATATAATGTTATTTATCTTCATTAGAGATATAAATCGTGTGATCACGTCACGTGCCACATGGATGGATGCTCATCATCAATGAGATAACTATACATGTTTGATGTTTATGGTTAATAAATGCACGATAATGTATATTTTTCAAAATGCAAAAAAAATAAAAATAAAATAAGTATGTGATGTTGGGAATAAAATAATTCAAGGGGTTCCGGCTCCTTTTTATATGTATTATGAAAATTAATAGGGGGCGCCGAACAAAAAAATCCTTAATAAATTTGACAGACTTTCAACATATAGTCTCAAGATTGAACATAACACATGTAATGCTCATGAATCACTCGTTGAATTAGGAGTAGAGTTCAACATGTAGTCTCAAGATTGAACATAACGTTGTATATTTCAATCCATTTTGTACAAAATATGAATTCAAAGTTCAACTGAATTTACATCCTTCTCTTGATCAATATGCTCTAGATATGTTGTGAATATATATGAAGCAGTATCATACAAAAATTGATAAAATAAAAAATAAAAAATGTGGTACTTGTATATCTTTCAGCCTTTCCCATGATCCCATTTTCTTACCAAGTTACTATCTTTCATTTCCACATGCTTCATGATAATATCTATTCTCGCATTTTTTTTTTCAAAATAATAATAAGTATCTTACTTTCTCCGTAATAAGGTTCGATTTGCATAATTTTAAGAGCCTGGTAGAAATTCTCATTTTAATTTGTAGAAAAATTGTGACCATTGGTTTCCAGTTTGACAGGCATTTATGGCAAGAAATCAGAGATGACAACCACAATGTTGGACCAATTTAGGGTAGAATGACCATTTTGCCCAAAACAGTTAAATCATTGTTAATGATGAATAGGCAATTTAAGTATTTCACCGGTAGATTTTCAAACATTGTTGTCAACGTGGGTCCCTTATGCCAGTGGGTAACGGTCGGATAATTGCTCAAAATCAACAAAAAAAAAACACTACCAAACAGCCCCTAAGTAACTTGTCCGAATTTTCATCTTTCCTCGACCAAAAATATTCTATCTTATGGAATTTAATATGTTTCCTAGATGTAGCCTACCAGGGTAAACCTCCAAAAAATATTGCATCCTAGCACATTGCACATGTGCAAATTGAGACAAGCCAAAGAGGAAAAGTCAATTGTTCTCATCACTGAGGAAAAAAAAAATAGAGATAATTGCAGCAGCAGTCTTTAACCTTTTCATTTTTTGTAGACTTTACCCTAATCTTCATTTTGTGCCAACAGCGATTCCTAACCTTTCATAATATGCATTTGTGGTTCATTTGGATGGAAATCGTCCAAAATATCGTCAGCTGATCGGAAGAATTAAGGAATCAACATCCAATAACGTCGTCTAAAATGTCGTCCAAAAATACCGTCCAAAAAGGTATCAACATCTAATAAAACCATTGCAGTAACAGATAGCTCAAAGAAATTTTTTGGTCAACTGACGGTGTTTTGGATAGTTTTCATCCAAATAGACCTCGAGTGCATATTTATGAAAGGTTGGGGATCTTCGTCGATACAAAATGAAAGTTAGGGTAAAGTCTGTAAAAAATGAAAAGGTTAGGAACTGTTGCTGCAAATTTCCCAAAAATGTATTCCAAGATACTGAACTAACCTTTCTTGTTTCCATTCAGACATCTAATACACGTTTTGTCCTATCAATAATTCCACCTTCTACAATATGTTTTTATATCTTGATATTTGTCCAATTTCAACACCAAGAACTTTATAGTTTGAAAAATTGTTACCATACATTTTACGGTACTCTCTACTTTTCAACCATCCGTATCATTTTTTATCAAAATCTATCAAAAAAAGATTTTAGTCTACACTAAAAGGGACATATGTTGACATCGAAAAGTAATGTGTAAACTTGAGAGAATTTGCTGTAACGAAAATACCTTCATTGAATTTTTATGAGTTTAAAGAAGGGAATATATAGGAACTGGGTGTAATTCTTACAGAGATTTCTTATGTGTCTTGTGGGAAATGAACTCCCTCGTTTTATAGGTGTACATGGTAATAGAAATCGTCCTAGTCGGATCGAACTACATTTTTTGCGTCTTGGAGAGCATTACTTCGGTCGATGATTGGTCGATAGGGACGGTAATGGTAGCCTAGGCTAAAAAATATTTCTCTTGCAGTAGTGCTGCCTTCATGGGGGATAAATTACCCTAGTTGCAAAGATAGCCTTTTTAATTTATCTCGATGATATCATTAGATACCCTTATAAGCACATTCAAACTCAATGCTTTAGTTCTGTTCATCATCCGTGCAGGTAACTCGGTCTTACTTGTTTGTTATCCCACGTGGGTGAATTAATGATAAATTAAAAATTAGATTTAATTTATCATACTTTGAACAAATTAGAATAAAAATATCATGGTAATTACCCTCATGAATGACTACCTTAGGGTTACAGAAAGCTGAGAATTGAAAATTTGGAATTGCCTAAGCTCAATTGTTGGGTGGACTTAATAATTTCTATTGAACTAAAATTCATTAATTAGATTAATCTTTTAGGCAAATAGAATCTGTGAAAATTTATATATATAGTCAATCCATATTTAGAGTTTAGGACTTATTATCATTCAAGGTAGCACAAGAACCATAATTCTCTCCAAAGTGAACTGGAGGTCGTGAATTGTTCGTGGTGTAGAAGTTTCAATTTGTTCTCGTTGTGGAAATTTTTGTTGACGGTTGTGTATATGGATAGCCGTGGCATGCTGAGATTGTTGTAGATTAGATTTAGAATAGTATCAACTTATGAATCATCAAAGGTATACCTCCTATCACATATTCTATCTAACCACAAAGTCGATCGAACTTTTGGATATTGATTTTTTTTTTTTTTTGGTATTCCATTATTCATATTTGCTAAATACACAACAATTTCTCCGTACATTCCTTTTCTCCAGAGAAAATATAATAATGTCTCAATAGAATTTAATATTAAAACATACAACCACACGTAAACGAAAAGTGTGAATGAGGTGGTTCCGTGATGGATGATAATTGGCAATTATTAAATATGATAATTAAAAAACAATTTCTTAGAAGAAAAAGATAATTTTCTTCTCTACCCCACATGAAGTCTTCCAGAGAAATCTCTATAAAATGTCCTAATTGCACATTTTAAATGTGAAAATTGAGATAAGCAAAGCAAAAAAGTCAGATGTTCTCATCAGCTCATGAATTTTTAATTTCAACTTGCTGAACTAAGTTATCTTATTTCCAATTGAACATTTAATGCATGTTTTATAATTTCAAGTTTTATAATTCAAAGATGGTAAATTATACTATCTCGTTTCCATTAAGAAATTTTACAATAAGTGCCTGTTTGATTGTAAGTATGGATTTTGCATGGAAAGAAAATAAATTTTAGGTAATTCAATTGTCTAGAACTTATTTGCATGGAAATTTTCAATTAAATGTGTTTGATTGATTTAATTTTCAACCTAAAAAATATTATACTTGTCTGATTTTTAATGGTGGGTGGATAAGAGAGAATGAATAGATATGAGAGAGAAAAAGTGAGTAAATTCCTTGGAAAATAAAATTTTACTCTCATAGAGAAAATATTTTCCTTGATTTTGAGGAAAATATAATAACGTGATCAAAAGTAGAAAAATATTTTTCATGGAAAAAAAAGACCCGTCAAATGATACAAAAGTAGGAATTTGATTAAAAAAAATATTTTTTCATGAAAAATATTGGCAATCAAACGCACCTTAAATTAAAATTTATGAAGATATCGAAATAATTTACACGTGAAGTGACATCAAATGATAAAATCAATAAATTGCATTTCATATGTATATATTTACTTCGGTTCATTATTTTACTGGCATCACATAGAAATGATTCTCGCTTTGTAGGCATTATTGTTTACTGTATCATGTCTTGAGATGAGATATATAAAATTTCAACAAGTTAAAAATTGAGCCAATTGTTATTAATGTTATAAACAAGATAATGGACAATATGAAAATAACAATCATAAGAACACAAGATTTACGTGAAAATTCAAGACGGGAAAAATCATAGACAAAAACGAAGAATTAGCTTATCAAAAATAAGGATTATATAATATGTTATACTGGATCTCACAAGACTCTCTCCTAATCTCTCTACCCATGAGTCAATTTGGATCCACCTGGGTTATTCTTTGAGTCAATCAAATAAATATGTGTTATACACCATATATTTATAATACAAAATTCCTAATATACTAGAAAAATTAATATAAATCAAAATCTAACACAAAGTGAAGTCCTATTACAATAGGTAAAATCAATGACAAAGTGTTCGATGTTGAATATATATGAGTCCAAAAATTGTCAAAATCGCGAAATCTTCTTCTTATTCGTCTTGGACTCCGCCAAGACTTCTTCAAGTCATACTACTAACTCCCAATTAAATTTTCAATCAAATTGGGATCACGCACAAATTATAACAAATCTCCACCTTGACACGAATACCTTTGCAAAGAACGAAGTTCTAAAAATTCTCCACTTGGAATAGAATTTCTTTGCAAGGAATAAAACTAAATTACAAAACAATCCACCAAATTACTCCACCTCTTCCACATAGCCCAACTAGGGCAAACTCTTTAGATGCCGACTGAATCCAAGCATTGGTTATATGTAAGATTACGTTGGATACCAATTTTCTCGAATTATCAGCACGAGCTACATGATCACAACCAATTCCATTTCAAGCAACTAAATCAGTCTCACTGAAGATCTCTTGAGATCTAATATATATTTTCTTCAATTTAGTGATAGTTGAATCAAACGTGATCATTGAACCTTCCAAAACATATAATTGGGACCTTCTCTGCCCTTTTATCGAAATTCAATCCTTATGTTGCTTATACTCTAGTGTCCAAACAAAAATTTGCGATAACGAAATCTAATGTCGTGATAAAAAAGTGAAATATTAAACTTTATACTTGTCATCCTGAAACAATCAAACCTCATGCGGAGTTGATCAAAACTCGCTCTAATACGAAACCAAACTGGATCTCCTAGGAGCTGTTGATCCTTGCTCTTACTTCACTAGTTAGGGAATGAGCCAATTGTTATGAATATTAAAGGCTCTCATAATGGGCAAGATGAAAATAACAATCACAAGAACATATGATTTATGTTGAAACCCAAAATAGGATAAATCACGAGTAGAGATAGAGAATTTACTGATTAAAAATAAAGAGTTATAGTATATTATTCTGAATCTCACAAGACTCTCTCCTGATTTTTGTATCTACAAGTCAATCTTGATCCACCCAGATCACTCTCTAAGTAAATCAAATAAATATGTGTAATATGCCACATATTTATCAGAATCACTGACATACTAGGAAAATTAATACAAACAAGAGTCTAACATAAGGTGAATCATATTAAAATAGATAAAATCAGTAACGGAGTGTTCAAAGTTGAACATAAGTCCAAAATTGCCAAAATCGCGAAACCTTCTTGACATATAGCTCAACAATCCTATAGTGGCCAAACACCCATAAATTTGCATCTAATAGCTGGACTAATGGATACCTCAGGTGCTCAAGAATATGACAGATTGCAAGAATTGAAGACTTTTGATGAAACAAAAGCTGGTGTAAAGGGATTAGTTGATTCAGGATTGCAAAAAATTCCCCAGATTTTTGTGAGACCAGCTGAAGAACTGGCTAAAGATTTGAATTACAAGAGGGCTCAAATTGAAGTTCCTGTGATTGATTTGGGAGATCTGGAGAAAACCCATAGGCATAAACAGATTGTAGAAGAAGTGAGGATTGCATCAGAAACATGCGGATTTTTCCAAGTGGTGAATCATGGGATATCCTTGAATGTGCTCGATGAAATGCTTGATGCAATACAGAAATTTAATGAGCAGGATGTTGAGGAGAAAAAGAAATACTACACGCGGGATAACACGAGAAGGGTGAGATTTAACAGCAATTTTGATTTGTTCACATCAAGGACTGCTAGCTGGAGGGACTCATTGGCTATTTCATTTTCAGATCCTGATCAGATTAATTCTGATGACTTGCCAGATTTATGTAGGTATGTACTCAAAGTTTAGCCCGTGTTTGGTTAGCACTACTAGATATTTGATTAAATTTTAGATTCTTTTTCCTCAATAAGATTTATTACTATACAATAAACCTTGTCGAACATGTCATTAATTCACAGAAAGTCAGTTATAGAGTACTCAAAACTCGTCAATAACTTGGGAAATATTCTGTTTGGATTACTATCGGAGGCTCTTGGACTCGAACCTGAGCACCTAAGAAACATGGACTGTTCTGAAGGGCACCGTCTTACTTGTCACTATTATCCAGCGTGCCCTGAACCAGAACTCACTCTAGGAATCACAAAGCATTCAGATCCTGGATTTCTCACCGTTCTTCTACAAAACCAAATCGACGGTCTCCAGATTTTCTTCCAAAACCAGTGGGTTGATGTCCAGCCCATTCCTGGAGCATTTGTAATTAATATTGGGGATCTTCTCCAGGTATACATATATGGATATATTGTTATACTTTGAAACCTAATAATTTCGTATTTCCCCACGAACACGAACCACCATGAATCTGTTTGTTTTCTGATTTCGTTTTACCTGATTGTTGGCTCATTTTTACTGAAGATTTTTCTCTATTAATTTTTTGGCTTAAAGCTGGTATCCAATGGAAAATTCAGAAGCAATAAGCACAGAGTGGTTGCCAATCGTCTTGGGCCAAGAATTTCCATAGCACGCTTTTTCTCTGGTCCTATACACATGGATAAGATTTTCTATGGCCCCATTAAAGAGTTGATATCAGAAGAAAATCCTCCCGAATACAAAGAGGTCTTGTTGAGTGATTATTTAATGAAATTTATCACTAGTGGACTTGACGAGAATTTTCTTGTTAATTATTGCAAGAGATGAAGATGGCAAGTGAAGAGGCGTTGTTTCGTCACCTGCACTTGTGAATGGCCTGTTTTCAGAGCGTTGGCTTGTGAAAATTCCTGAGAACGAAAGAAATTTTATGTAATTAAATAAATAATAGATATTTGAAGTTTGTGTTGAATAAATGCGTGACAGTGTGTATTGCTTCGTTTGCAACTCAATAATGTGTAATTAATAATAAATGAAGTTGAACATTTGTTTGATATTTCAACGAACAGAAGGCAGTTTTCCAATTATTTGCTGGCCAATTAAGATTTAGAACATTTTTTTATAACTCAAATTTGTTAGAAATGAAACTTAGTGCTTGTTTGGTAGGGATTTTGATAATTGATTTTTTGACTGTTAGGAATAAAGTTGGTCCTACCTGTGAGAGAAGAATTCAAAAATGACGGCTAGAATAGTAAAATAACGATCAAAAAATTGATTTTACTTGGCTTTTAAGCTTTACCAAACAAGCTCTTAGTTTGTTATTGCAGACAAAATGCTGTTATATTCTGTGCAAATGATAAGTAGGGTGGTTGGTTGCTGGCGGTGGTGGAGAGTTGGGTCAGAAGAATAGCTATTATGATCAGTTCATTGTATGATTTTGTGCCGAGTAAATACATGTTAAATCTGTAATTTGTGATTACCTAATTGCGACTCATAAATTGTGTTTTTATGGCTGTGACTTTATTTGATATATGACTAATATGTGATTATGACATGTTTAATTAAAATATATGTCATAACATTTTATTAGAGATCACAAAATGTGACCAGTTGATTTTTGAATTTTTTCTACAAAACCTATGGAATGTGGGGGGTTTGAATGTTTAGATAAAGCTTTTGAATGTACGAGGGCTGGTTGGGTCTGATACGAGGAAATTGTTAGTTAGGATCCCATTTCGAAGAGGAATCCTATAGGTGAGAGTAATGCAACGAGAAAATATAACTAATACAAATTTAAATATTCCTTTAAATAAAGAAATAGTTGTTTAAAATTATTAATTTTATGATCGGATCTTTAAATATCTTTTGTTGGGCAAAAACACGTATACAAAGACTCTATTTAAGCCGAGTCTCGTATAGTCTCTTCACAAATTATTCAATTTAGATTCACCATATCGGAACATATCTGTACCAATTATAACCAGAGATGCACATAAATTAAGGTATAGAATAATAAATAAGGAATTGATATTGGGACTAAATCAAGTGGGAGATTGTAACTATTAAGTCCTAAGCTCAATTGTTGGTGGGACTTAATAATTACTATTGAACTATGATTCATTAATTAGATTAATCTTTTAGGCAAATAGAATCCGTGAAAATTTATATGTATAGTCAATCCATATTTAGAGTTTAAGACTTAATATTATTCAAGTTAGCACAAGAGATTTAGGTGAAAACCATAATTCTCTCCAAATTGGATTGGCGATCGTGAATTGTTCATGGTGTAAAAGTTCCAATTTATTCTCGTTGTGGGAATTTTCGTTAACGGTTGTGAATATGGACAGCTCTGGCATGCTGAGATCGTTGTAAATCATATTTAGAATAGTCTCAACTTATGAATCGTCAAAAGTATACCTTCTATCACGTATTCTATCTAACCACAAAGCTGATTGAACTTTTGGATACTGAATTTTTTTGAACTCCATTATGCATATTTACATAAACACACGACAACTCCCTACATTCCTTTTCTCCGGCCAAAATATAATAATGTCGTGATAGAATTTAATATTAATGCATACAACCATACGTTAAACGAAAAGTGTTAATGAGGTTTACCCAGTGCACACTCGAAGAGTAGCGGATGTGGATTCCCCTGTCATTAAAAAAAAAAGTGTTAATGAGGTTGTTCCATGATGGATAATTATAGGCAATTATTAAATTTAAAAATTCAAAAACAATTTCTTACAATAAAAGGATAATTTTATTCTCTACCTCACATGAAGTCTTCC
>NW_019260946.1:0-1031 GCF_002742605.1 Olea europaea var. sylvestris | reverse complement strand
GAGTCAGTAAACACCGTAATCCATTTTATTTTACATGACAGGGTAGGTTTGGATTTACATGGCATGCAAAATGATGTCACTATGACTTTGAAAGATATACATTCGAACAATATCTAGACCATAGGAGCACACTACTTATCCTTTCCTGTCTTAAAATATTTTAAAATTATATAATAAGTCAAAAGAAAGAGTTTAAACGTTTTTCATGTAGTATTCACCCCGCAACAAAGAGCCTAGTCTTATTTGTGCTCGTTGATTTAGGGTTTCATTTGCCATCATGATATCTGAGAAGTCAAAAAGAACTTTTGAGATCTAAAAGTTGTTCTTGAACCCGAATTAAATTCATAAAAGTGATTTTTTTTTAATTAGAAGAACTTTTAGATGAAGCGATGACGTTACATATCGAAATATGTGGCTTCACCTCAAAGTTTTAGAAATTGGTTTCAAAACATCGATTAAGGTACCTTTCACCTTTCTCGTAAAGCTTTTCTATCCAAAAAAAATCTCATCCAAACGGACCATTATTACAAATTAGATACAAGTAACAATTGAATGGATTTGGATGAGATACGAAACGTGATCATTCATATTTAATTGATTAGGCAAGATTCAGTAGATATTGACATAGATTTTCTCAGTGGTCCAAATTTGGCTCCATTGGATTTGATGAAATTAGCTGAAGATTGCCATATTAGAATTGATTTTTTGGATAATCTCAGTCGGTTGTCAGACCATTTAAATTGTATTTTTACGAATTACTACTTAGATAACACAAAATTTGGAAAATTGTCGTCGTCAATTATTAATGTTTTAAAAATCGATTCGAATAGAGAATACATCAAGGATTAAAGGGTGAATCAAAGTTGAATTGAAATCCACCAGGCCCGAAAGGCCCAAAACACTGTTATAACTTGTTGTGTATACATGATCCATGTATGCAAAGTGCAAACCATACCCCATATATAGCTGTTTATTCAAATTATTTTTGGCGCCTCTTGTCTTATAATTCTCGGATCTCTCTCACATATACA
>NW_019260945.1:0-1031 GCF_002742605.1 Olea europaea var. sylvestris | reverse complement strand
AATATGTCAGGTTGAAGAAGTGCTTGACAGAAAATTAACAAAGAAAAACACACCGGGAGCAATATTGTCATTTGTTGTGACGGTGTCGGTATGGGTCGAAATTTGGCTGGTTGATTGGAAACGGCCCGCGATATTGGACTCAGGGCACAGACCCGGGATCACGAGATTTTAGCCAAATAATTAATTTTCGTATTAATTAGTTCAGGTTGAAGAAGTACTGGACAGAAAATTATCAAAGAAAAACCGCACCAGGGGCAAATTGTCATTTGTCGCGAAGGTGTCAAAATGGGCCGAAATTTGGTAGGTTTATTGGAAACGGTCCTCAAAATTGGACTTAGGGCACAGACCCGGGATCACGAGATTTTAGCCAAATAATTAATTTTCGTATTAATTATGTCAGGTTGAAGAAGTACTGGATAGAAAATTATCAAAGAAAAACCGCACCAGGGGCAAATTGTCATTTGTCGCGAAGGTGTCAAAATGGGCCGAAATTTGGTAGGTTTATTGGAAACGGTCCTCAAAATTGGACTCAGGGCACAGACCCGGGATCACTGGATTTTAGCCAAATTCCTTCGTATGGGCCTTCGAATAATTAATTTCCGTATTAATTATGTCAGGTTGAAGAAGTGTTGGACATAAAATTATCAAATAAAAATCGCACCAGGGGCGATTTTGTCATTTGTCGCGACGGTGTTGAAATGAGCCGAAATTTGGCTGGTTGATTGGAAATGGCCCGCGAAATTGGACTGGGGTACAGAATCGGGAACACGGGATTTGAGCCAAATTCCTTCGTTTGGGCCTCCGAATAATTAATTTCCTTATTAATTATGTCATGTTAAAGAAGCACTGGACAGAAAATTAACAAAGCAAAACCGCACCAGGGGATATCTTGTCATTTGTCATGACGGTATTGGAATGGGTCGAAATTCGACAGGTTAACTGGAAACGGACCGCGAAATTGGACTCGGGGCACAAACCCAGGATAACGGGATTTTAGCCAAATTCCTTCATTTGGGCCTCCGAATAATTAA
>NW_019260944.1:0-1031 GCF_002742605.1 Olea europaea var. sylvestris | reverse complement strand
GGGGGGGGGGGGGGGGGATTAGACAATACCTTACGAGTTTTTAATATTATATACTTAATATTTCAATAATTCAAATCACAATACAATGTAAAGTAAGAAGTTTATCATGGTACATTATAAAATAATAAATTATTCTGAATATAAAGAGGTTGTTTAAAATAGAGTCAGTCAAGAAAAAAGATCCACACTTAAGTTCATGATAAATCTCCTTCCTCAATGCAAATCACATTCTCACATTCACAAGGTGCTAACAGAAACTGCACATATAAAGCCAACAATTTGTTAGAGTTCATAATCATTCGACTCTTTGTCACCACTAGAAGTGTTGTTGACTTAATATCTCATACTTTATGAAAGCCATAATGCTCATGACTGAAACTATCAGATCATGAACTTGGAAGATGAAATTTAATTTTTAATTTCATAATGGAAAAACAAATAGAAATAGAACTAAAAAAATGAGGTTATGGGAGCGTTCATGAAAACATAGGATTTGGTTCAATTTTGGTGTCAAATTCGAGACAACCATATTGTTTCACATCAAGTGTACCACCAAATACGTGTGAATTCAAATTTAAACAATAAAGTCAGGGCTTACTCAATAATTGTACGTAATAATCGTACAATTCAAATATATATGTAATTCATCGGAAAACATTTTCTTGTACCCATAATGATTTAATGAAAAATTATAAACGTTACAATTGCACATTGTGACTATAAGTTACATTGGGCAGGGAATAGAATCAATCATATCGTGCAATTCTTGGCTTTCCAAAAACATGTCACGTGCCAGCACATCACTCTTGGCATGCCAAAGTGAGGTACGCCAAAGTGAGGTACTATGATAAAATATATATATAGTCCTTCTTTTACTTTCTTTATTTTCTAACTCTTTATTTTTCATACTCATTTTCAATCACACTTTTAAATTAAAAAATATTTTGGACGTAAACTCGAAACTTTTTCATACCTTTTAACTATAAATTCTCTAAAAATGATCTTGCTACATGTATATTAAGATTTACACA
>NW_019260943.1:0-1031 GCF_002742605.1 Olea europaea var. sylvestris | reverse complement strand
TGCGCGGTTTTTGTTTCCTATCAACCAGTCAAATTTTAGCCAATTCCGACACAGTCGCGAAAAATGAAGAAATTGCCCCGGCGTAGTTTTTGTTTCCGATTAACCTTTCAAATTTGAACCCATTCCGACAGAGTCAAGAAAAATGACGAAATTGCCATCGGCGCGATTTTTATTTCAGATCAAACTGCCAAATTTCAACCAATTCCGACCCAGTCGAGAAAAATGACGAAATTACCCCCGGCGCAGTTTTTGTTCCCGATAAACCTATCAAATTTGAGCCCATTCCGACACAGGTGAGAAAAATGACGAAATTGCCGCCGACGAGATTTTTATTTCCGATCAAACTGCCAAATTTCAGCCAATTCCGACACAGTCGAAAAAAATGACGAAATTGCCCCCGGCGCGGTTTTTGTTTCCGATCAACATGTCAAATTTTAGCCAATTCTGACACAGTCGCTAAAAATGACGAAATTACACCGGGCGCAACTCTTGTTCCCGTTCAACCTGTCAAATTTGAGCCCATTCCGACACAGTCGAGAAAAATGACGAAATAGGCGCCGGCGCAAATTTTATTTCCGATCAAACTCCCAAATTTCAGCCAATTCCGACACAGTCCAGAAGATGACGAAATTGCCCCCGGCGAGGTTTTTGTTTCTGATCAACCAGTCAAATTTAAGCCAATTCCGACACAGTCGCGAAAAATGACCAAATTACACCCGACGCGATTTTTGTTCCCGATCAACCTGTCAAATTTGAGCCCATTCCGACACAGTCGCGAAAAATGAAGAAATTGCCCCGAGCACGTTTTTTGTTTCCGATGAACCAGTCAAATTTCAGCCAATTCCGACACAGTCGCTAAAAAGGACAAAATTACACCCGGCGCTGTTTTTGTTCCCGATCAACCGTCAAATTTGAAAAAATTCCGACACAGTCGAGAAAAATGACGAAATTTTTATTTTCGATCAAACTGCCAAATTTCAGCCAGTTCCGAGACAGTCGCGAAAAATGACGAAATTACACCCGGCTCGATT
>NW_019260942.1:0-1031 GCF_002742605.1 Olea europaea var. sylvestris | reverse complement strand
TTGGACAGCTTAAATTTCAAACAAATTTCCCATCCAATTGACATCTGACAACCATGCAAATGTCAAACAATGTGTCAAAAATTCATGTACAAATAGCAAAGTTCAATCAGTAAGAACCTTGCGACATGTACATTATGGAGTACACTTTAGTTTACACTTTGCCACGTGACACTACCCTACTGGAAAGTTTAAACGTCAAATAGTTTTCCCATCCAACTAACACTTGATAACAATGCAAGTGTCAAACAACGTGTCAAAAATCAGTGTACAAATTGCAAATTCCAATCGTAAGGACCTTGCTTCCTGTACACTATGGTGTAGACTTTAGATTACACTTCGCCATGTGATATTACCCTATTGGATAGTTTAAATTTCAATCAGTTTTCCCATCTAATTGACACTTGACAACAATGTAAGTCTTAAAGAATGTGCCAAAAACCAGTATAAAAATAGCTATTTTCCCATCGAACTAACCCTTGACAACAACGCATGTGTCAAGGAACACGTTGAAAATCAGTGTACAAATAGAAAAGTTCAATCGGTAAGAACTTTGCTACATTTACACTATGGTGTATACTTTAGTTTACAATTTTCCACATGACATTACTCTGTCGGACAGCTTAAGTTTCAAACAATTTTTCCATCCAATCCAATCGATACTTGACAACAATGCAAGTGTCAACAACTTGTCAAAAATCAGTGTACAAATAGCAAAGTTTAATCGGTAAGAACCTTGCGACATTTACACTATGGTGTACACTTTTGTTTACACTTTACCACGTGATAATACCCTATTGGACAGCTTAAGTTTCAAACAATTTTCCCATCCAATCGACACTTGACAACAATGCAAGTGTTGAACAACGTGTCAAAAATCAGCGTACAAATAGCAAAGTTCAATCGTAAGGACCTTCCTACATGTACACTATTGATATGAATCAAGGCACATCCACAACCGAAGCGAGTCAAGCGACGAGTTACGGAAAGGATCCATTGATAGTCGAAGGCGGACCGATGATGCGATCGAGGAC
>NW_019260941.1:0-1031 GCF_002742605.1 Olea europaea var. sylvestris | reverse complement strand
TTTTGGAATCGTCTAAAATTTGACTGATTGATGGGAAATAAAAATCGCGTCGGGGGCGATTTCGTAATTTTTCGCGACAATGTTGAAATGGGCTCAAATTTGACCGATTGATCAGAAAAAAAATTGCGCCGTGGGTAATTTCGTCATTTTTCACGACGGTGTTGGAATCGTCTAAAATTTGACTGATTGATGGGAAACAAAAATCGCGTCGGGGGCAATTTCGTCATTTTTCACGATGGTGTCGTAATCGGCTAAAATTTGACTGATTGATGGGAAACAAAAATCGCGCAGGGGCCGATTTCATCATTTTTCGCGACGGTGTCGAATGGGCTCAAATTTGATCGATTCATCCAGAAAAAAATCGCGCCGGGGTCTATTTCGTCATTTTTCGCGACGGTTTTGGAATCGTCTAAAATTTAACTGATTGATGGGAAACAAAAATCGCGCCGGGAGCAGTCACGTCAATATTCGCAACGGTGTCGGAATCGACTAAAATTTGACTCATTGATGGGAAAAAAATCGCGCCGGGGGCAATTTCGTCATTTTTAACGACGGCGTCGAAATGGGCTCAAATTTGACCGGTTGATCGGAAAAAAAATTGCGCCGGGGTTGATTTCCTCATTTTTCGCGACGGTTTTGGAATCGTTTAAAATTTGACGGATTGATGGGAAACAAAAATCGCGCCGGGAGCAATTTCGTCAATTTTCGCGACGGTGTCGGAATAGGCTAAAACTTGACTGATTGATGGGAAACAAAAATCGCGCCGGGAGCAATTTTGTCATTTCTCACGACGGTGTCGGAATCGACTAAAATTTGACTGATTGATGGGAAACAAAAATCACGTCGGGGGCGATTTCGTCATTTTTCGCGACGGTGTCGAAATGGGCTCAAATTTGACCTATTGATCGGAAGAAAAATCGCGCCGGGTGCAATTTCGTCATTTTTCGTAACAATGTCGAAATCGGCTAAAATTTGACTGATTGATGGGAAACAAAAATCGCGCAGGTGCAATTTCGTCATTTTTCGAGACG
>NW_019260940.1:0-1031 GCF_002742605.1 Olea europaea var. sylvestris | reverse complement strand
GACAGAATTCTGTTGGCACATTTTTTGAGGTCAATAGATTGGTGCCGTTTGAAAAAAAATCAGTACATGAACCATGTTCTACCACAAAGAAAAAGCCACTGGAAATGAAGAAAATTTTTCTGGCAGTTTGTTCTACCCAAAAACCACAAAGTCAACCACTAAAGAAGAATAATAATTGCTATTGATCTGAAATTTTTCTTGAAAAAAGGGACGAAGAAGAGCAGGGCATATCGCTTACCAAAAAAAAAGAAAAAAAAAAGAAAAAAAAAGGAGAATCCAAAGGCAAATCAAATTCTGGAGCAGTAATATGCATATTCGCTTCACCCATGCTTGAAAAAAATAAAACCTCCATATTTATCATAATATTGGAGTTCACCTACTGACCATCAACATGCCTTATTATGTATGAAAATCAGAAGGAAGAAGCCACAGGTTCAATCTCCATTTGTTATCAAGGCTATCAAAGCCTTTGATGAAAGCATCTCAACATTGTTAGCCTCGACAGATAGAGAAGCAGATAGATGACGTACATATGTAGTAGAGTTTTTCTGGCAATAACGAAACCGAATTTTTACTTCATAAGCGAGATGCCCAGGGAAATGTCCAAACCCAAGGTTCCATCTCTCACCACTCGTCAAAGTCATGAATGCCTTCGACGAAGTTCAATCAAGGAACCGGCACCATGATGCACGATGGAAACATTGGCATACTGCTAGCTTTTAATTTTTGATGGGAACAGACTAATGGTTGCATGCCTTTCAAATGGGATGGGTTGTTCTTTTTAGCCTTTTGCAGATAGTTTGGTTGGCCAAAAAGTTTCTGATTTTAATATCCTTTAGGCTAAATTATGGAGGTCAGATCACGTGCAATTCATAGCCCTTCTTGCTGGGAACGGTAAGCTCGTTTTTTATTTGGACCTTTTTGAAAGATAGGCCCAATGGATTCAAGCATTAAGAGACCTTTTTGGGTTTAAATTTCAATTTATGAAGAATTAGGCCTAATGATTTTATTTTCCTTGGGCCAATATTTCA
>NW_019260939.1:0-1031 GCF_002742605.1 Olea europaea var. sylvestris | reverse complement strand
TTCTCACCACTTCCAATGTCTTGATGAGTTTATCTTCTTGAGCTGGGGTTAACACATTTGTACAATTCTATGATTCCTCACAACCATAAAACCACCATTGTAGCTTCTTACGAATGTGCTCAATCATTTCGAGAACTGATAATTCTCGATCCCTCTTGAATAATACATTGAGCGACTCCGCATTGTTTGACGTCATCATGTTGTATCGACATCTTGAAAAATGTAATCGTGCCCAGTGTTTGATCCTCATCTCTATTAGATACTACCATGCAGCATGTGATTTACTTTCTATTTCGACTATGAACTTATCGAACTCGTCAAAACTGTAAGCCTCTGTAGCTCTCCTAAACAATGCAATGATGCTACTGCCCCGATACTTAGTCTTTAGGCTGCCCTATATATGATACATACAATAATCGTGATGTGCCTCGTAAAAGACTTCAGCAATACCATTTATTATTGACTACCCCCGATTAGTTACGAATGCAAGATTCTCAACATCCCCAATCACTTCCCACAATTTCGTGAATAACCAACACATCGCTAGGTATTCTCTCCATCGACTATGCCGAATGCAAGCTGATAAATTTGGATGTTGGTTTCTTAAAATGTTGCAATAACCAACTTCCCTTCATATCTAGTCTTGAGGGATGTACCGTCAACTAGAATTAGGGGTCTCATCCCATTTCGAAATCCTCTAATGCATTGTCCAAATGCCATGAAGAAATACTTGAAATGATTCTCGCCATCTGTTTCAATAAAAAATGTCAATCCAGGATTAGTTCTCCCCATGTTATGGTAATACCTGGCCAATTTAACATAACTGTTCTCGATCGAGCCCATTAAGTCCTCCAATGTGCATTCCTAGGTCTTCTGATAGCTCATGACCATCACATACTCTCGACAAACATTGTTAATGATGTATAAATATTTATAGATCGTTCGTGAGTCCTGAAACTTGTGCATTATTTGTCGACTAATGAATCATGATACGGCCGGCATGTGATCATTTCGACGAATACCAACTTCGC
>NW_019260938.1:0-1031 GCF_002742605.1 Olea europaea var. sylvestris | reverse complement strand
TCGCGAAAAATAACGAAATTGCCCCCGGCGCGATTTTTGTTTCCGATCAACCAGTCAAATTTGAGCCCATTCTAACACAGTCGGGAAAAATGACGAAATTACACCCGGCGCGATTTTTATTTTCGATCAAACTGCCAAATTTCAGCCAATTTTCGACACATTCGAGAAAAATGACGAAATTGCCCCCGGCGCGATTTTTGTTTCCGATCAACCAGTCAAATTTTAGCCAATTTCGACACAGTCGCGGAAAATGACGAAATTACACCCGGCGCGATTTTTATTTTCGATCAAACTGCCAAATTTCAGCCGATTCCGACACAGTCGAGAAAAATGACGAAATTGCCCCCGGCGCGATTTTTGTTTCCGATCAACCTTACAAATTTTAGCCCATTCTGATACAGTCGCGAAAAATAACGAAATTACCCCCGGCGCGATTTTTGTTTCCGATCAACCTTACAAATTTTAGCCCATTCTGATACAGTCGCGAAAAATAACGAAATTACCCCCGGCGCGATTTTTGTTTCCAATCAACCTGTCAAATTTTGGCCCGTTCGGACACAGTCGAGAAAAATGACAAAATTGCCCCCGACGCGATTTTTATTCTTAATCAAACTGCCAAATTTCAGCCAATTCCGACACAGTCGAGAAAAATGACGAAATTACCCCCGGCGCGATTTTTGTTTCCGATCAACCAGTCAAATTTTAGCCAATTTCGACCCAGTCGCAGAAAATGACGAAATTACACCCGGCGCGATTTTTGTTCCCGATCAACCAGTCAAATTTGAGCCCATTCCGACACAGTCGCGAAAAATGACGAAATTGCTAACTACGCGATTTTTGTTCCCGATCAACCTGTCAAATTTTGGCCCATTCTTATACAGTAGCGAAAAATAACGAAGTTACCCCCGACGCGATTTTTCTTTCCGATCAACCTGTCAAATTTGAGCACGTTCTGACACAGTCAAGAAAAATGACGAAATTGCCCCCGGCGCGATTTTTATTTTAGATCAAACTGCCAAATTTCAGCCAAT
>NW_019260937.1:0-1031 GCF_002742605.1 Olea europaea var. sylvestris | reverse complement strand
TTCTTGGTTTGGTGTCACCTGCGCACCACGAGAGGATTTTCACGTGTGATCCAAAGCTTATCTAGGTGCATGCACAGAAGGACATCGAGCATCATTGGATGGCCAAACTTTCAAAAAAATGCTGGTGCAAAATGATTACATTTTCAACCGAGATAACCATGTGTTTTGAAATTTATTGCCTCCAGTATATAACTGTTACCTTTTTATTTATGCTTGGATTATTTTTATTCATCAATAATAGAATATATGTATGAAGAAATTTCTTTCTTAAAGATACCCAAAAAATAAAACGTCAAAAAAGAGATGTAAAATGAGTGTACAATAGATTGCTATCTTACTTAGATTAGTTCTATATAACGCAAGGATAATATTGAATAGTCTTATTTATTAATGACTTTCTTGTTACTACAAGAAGTAGGCACAAATTCTATCTGAACATAATAAGATAAACACTAATGGAAGGAAATAAGCAAATTCATCATTGCCTTTGTGGAGCAGACAACGTCAATTCGTTGGAAATTGAATCTGGTTTATTAGAGGATGATGACGATGTGCTCAAAACGTGTTTTCTCATTATGAAAGTTGGTTCATTGGGAATCGGAAGAACTACTGTTTCACCACAAAGCATGAGAACTACATTTGACATGGTGGGACGATCATTGGGATCGTTTTCCACACACAACAGCCCAACATTAATGCACTTTATAACTTTAGATTTCTCACAAGATTCAAGCAGTATAGGGTCCAATAAATCAAATGCCTTGTTTTCACTCCACAATCTCCATACCTGCATAAATAGCTTCAAAATATTTTAGAAAGCGAATTTGGTAAAAAAAAAAAATTGCTTATAAATAGAGAAATTTAGCAACTTACATAACCCAAGAGATTCATGCATTCTGTAAATTGATAAAATCCCGTGTTTCTCTTTCCACTTATTATCTCTAGGACGACAACTCCAAAGCTAAATATATTTGACTTTATCGAAAATAGTCCATCCAATGCATACTCCAGAGACATATAAACCACTGGAT
>NW_019260936.1:0-1031 GCF_002742605.1 Olea europaea var. sylvestris | reverse complement strand
CGTAACTTTTGCACACGGTGTCCGTTTCGGGCCCATAAGTACTTTTTGGAAATGTAGCGATCGTTTTGGATTAAACTCACAACATCGACGTGACATATGAGGAATTTTAGCGATTTTTCGAAAGAATGAGCACTTGCATATTTGGAACGCTTGGATAGTCGGCGTACGAAGAATTGAGCGTAACTTTTGCACACGGAGTCCGTTTCGGGCCCATAAGTACTTTTTGGAAATGTAGCGACCGTTTTGGATTGAACTCACAACTTCATCGTTTCGTATGAGGGATTTCCGCCATTTTTCGGAAGAATGAGCGCTTGCATGTTTAGAACGCTTGGATAGTCGGCGTACGAAGAATTGAGCGTAGCTTTTGCACACGGTGTCCGTTTCGGGCCCATAAGTACTTTTTGGAAATGTAGCGACCGTTTTGGATTGAACTCACGAATTCATCGTTTCGTATGAGGGATTTCCGCCATTTTTCGAAAGAATGAGCGCTTGCATGTTTAGAACGCTTGGATAGTCGGCGTACGAAGAATTCTGCGTAACTTTTGCGCACGGTGTCCGTTTCGGGCCCATAAGTACTTTTTGGAAATGTAGCGATCGTTTTGGATTGAACTCACAACTTCGTCGTGACGTAAGAGGGTTTTTGCCCATTCTTCGAAAGAATGAGCGCTTGCATGTTTAGAACGCTTGGATAGTCGGCGTACGAAGAATTCAGCGTAACTTTTGCACACGGTGTCCGTTTCGGGCCCATAAGTACTTTTTGGAAATGTAGCGACCGTTTTGGATTGAACTCACGACTTTGTCGTGACGTATGAGGGATTTCGGCCATTTTTCGAAAGAATGAGCACTTGCATATTTGGAACGCTTGGATAGTCGGCGTACGAAGAGTTGAGCGTAACTTTTACACACGGTGTCCGTTTCGGGCCCATAAGTACTATTTGGAAATGTAGGGACCGTTTTGGATTGAACTCAAGACTTCTTCGTGACGTATGAGGGATTTCGGCGATTTTTCGAAAGAATGAGCGCTTGCATAT
>NW_019260935.1:0-1031 GCF_002742605.1 Olea europaea var. sylvestris | reverse complement strand
TTTCTTCCTCCTATATGGAGTGCCTTTCCTCCTTTGTGCAGTGTCTTTCTCTTCCTCCTATTATGGAGTGTTATCATCCTCCTATTTTGGAGTTGTTTGTTCCTCCTGTCATGGAGTGTAATTCCTCCTTTAATGGAGTGTTTTGTTCTTTTCCTTATGAAGTTTAATACATTGTTTTTCATTCAATAATTTCTAATATCCCCGCCTTTTCCTCAGCTTCATCATCACACTTAACCACCACTAGATTCCTCGCGAGCAAAAGATTTAGAACAACAGTCAGTATTGTTGCCAAGGCTTCCGAAGAAGCAGATGATAAGCCGGCGTTCAATCCGTTCGGATTTGTAACTTATTATCCATCAATCCGAAGTGCCAATCAGCTTCCTAAGTCCCCTGCTGAGGATGAAAATGTTGGCCAAATGCTCTATGTAATTACCTAAGCTTACTTTTGAGTTTCAATTACGTGTTTCAAGGATTTTTGTGGCTTGATTCTATTGTTTTTTGTGTTTATTGTCGGATTGATTTCATTGAATGATTAGCTAGATGTGATATAAAAATAATTACGGCAATTTTTATTATGCATAGCACTTTCGTCAAATTTGATGAATATGATACTTCGGCAATGCCGTTTCAAATTCACGAGTCTATGAATAGTAAATTGGGTAGTTTTTTATTATTTACTGGCGATTAGAAGTGCTTATCTTTCTTCTGTTTGGTAAACCTCATGTCCTTTGCAACTGTCTTTCTATACCCAGTCGAATATAACTATAAAAATTTCATTCACAAGCTCTACGCATGAAAGAGGAATGTGAAGGTAAATCTTCCGATGAATGTCTAGATTGTGATGGTGTAGCTGACATTTCTATGGCCAATGTTAGGTCTAATTAAATGGGTTATGGTTTTTTTATTACTTTTACGTATTTGAGCTGGACGTTTATGAAACAAACATTTCCCCCAAGTGAGGATCTATTATTTTTGAGTTCATCATAAGTCAAGGGAAAAAAACACTATGATATGGATGCTATTGTGATGTT
>NW_019260934.1:345-1031 GCF_002742605.1 Olea europaea var. sylvestris | reverse complement strand
CAAATCTTATTCGATTCATTCTGAGCTCCCGTATCGAAGCGCAGATAACGTCGAATATATGCAAAGCTGTGTTGAAGAACAAAAGGCTCCAGTAAAACTAACAGATAAACCTGATGAAGCTACTGTATTAGTTTCTTCAGGCGCCGACGAGTAGCTACACTAGCTACACCTCTCACATTCCAAATGATGGCACTCATAGGGATGGAGAATGTGAAGAGGTATCATGTGACAGACTCCTGGTGATCCTTCTGCTCGGATGTGGAGTATCAGTAGCCCGTGGGTGGCTATTCCGAACAACTGGGATAAATCCATCTTCCTCTGTCCTCTCATCCAAACCCACCAAGTCATCAGAAGAAGATCTTCGAAAAGGTCCCTACTGGTGAACCTCAATCTGAGGTGAGCCCTCTGTATCTGAATGCGCTGACTGCAAAGATGGAATAGATGCCTCCACATTCTAATGACAAATAGGAGGAGAAGAAGTGGAAATAGGTGCCTCAGCCCTACCCGGTGTCGGGCCTGGAATGTAAGAAGCTCTGCTGACTGCGTCCGCTGTAGAATTCTGTGTCTGTGGCCTCTTCAACATCTCATCCAACATAGGATCATAAAATGGAGTGATAGGTGGACTGATAGCCTGAGCAGGAGTTGAAGGAGTGGTAGATGTAACTGGATCTACAACACTGATAACT
>NW_019260934.1:0-259 GCF_002742605.1 Olea europaea var. sylvestris | reverse complement strand
TAGATGGATCTGCTTGGGAAACATGTGCACCTGATGTGCTAGCCTGCTGTTTCTTCTGCTCTCTGCGAACTGGGGTCCACCTCTGACGTGGCTCACCTTGAATTGCCTTTCCCTTGTCCTTATCCTTAGCAGGGATAATAGGTTTAGGGGTAGGCTCAACAACAGGAGGTGGTGCCGGTCTTATGCCAAGTTTACACTGAACTTCTAAGTGCCCAAAATGTCTGCATTTGTAACAAAATTCTGGCTTCTGGTCATATAT
>NW_019260933.1:0-1031 GCF_002742605.1 Olea europaea var. sylvestris | reverse complement strand
AAATAATAATAAATAAATAAATAAATAAAATTAAATAGCTCAAATTGCTATTTTCCATGTTGGCGCTCGCTGTTTGTTGATCTTCGTAGTGCACTTCAATTGGCTTATCATTACTTTGTATGCATTTGCGTAGTGGTTGCATTGCTACCTCTACTTCTAGTGCCCTTACATTGGATTCGTCCCAAATTGAGGCCATCACCTTGGCACAATTACAAAGTCAATTAGCGGTTGTCCAAACTGAGGTAACCGCTATTCGTGAGGAGAATAGAGCCTTGACCGCTAGGTTGAACACTCTTGATCCTACCCTGTATTTGACTGAAGCTGAAAATTCTGAAATTTCCATTAATAGACCTCATCGTCGTCCACAAGGTGGTCGACACCACGCCAGACATGATCGTAGGGATAGAAATCAGGCTCGTGGAATAGAGCGGGAATATCACCGTCATGGTACACAATCTCCCCCTCGTCACGAGGAGCGACTATTTTGAAATATTAAGTTATATGTCCCTACATTTGATGGTTGTCTAGATTCTAGTGTATTCAATCAATGAGTTAGAGATATGGATCGCTTCTTCGCCTAGTATGGGTTCTCGGAAGATCGGAAGGTACAATTTGCCAGTTTGAAATTGACTGACACTGCTCAACTCTTTTGGGAAAGTGTTGAGGATCTCCTGGAGAGGCGACATGTGCCTCCTGTTGGGAGTTGGGATGAAATGAAGCGTCGTCTTCAAGAAAAATGAATTTGCTATAAGAGGACAGATTCATAATGCAAAAGATAATAGAAAATGACAAGGATATATGGACGTTTGAGAGGTCCATTACTCTCCCCATTGACCACCGAAATTCTGCCTCAATGATCTCCTAGCTTTCCCCCATTATACTTATAGAGATTTTACTAGTTTGTTATTACAATTCTACCCTGTTGCTAACTAACTATGGAATTCTCTGGAATAGTGAAACTTGTATTGGAATATTGGAGGCGGAGGTCTATCATTACCCGCCGCCCCAAAATCCACTTTGCCCTCAAGGTG
>NW_019260932.1:0-1031 GCF_002742605.1 Olea europaea var. sylvestris | reverse complement strand
AGCCGTGCAACATGTACACCATGGTGTACACTTTAGTTCACACTTTACCACGTGACATTACCTTGTTGAGCAGCTTAAATTTCGAACAGTTCTCCCATCAAATTGACCATTGATAACAATGCAAGAGTTCAATAACGTGTCAAAAATCAGTGTACAAATAGCAAAGTTAAATCGGTAAGAGCCTTGTTACATGTACACTATGGTGTACACTTTAGTTTTCACTTTGCCACATGACATTACCCTATTGGACAATTTAAATTGCAAACAATTTTCCCATCCAATTGACATTTGACAACAATGCAAGTGTCAAATGACGTGTTTAAAATCAGTGTACAAATAGCAAAGTTCAATCGGCAAGAACCTTGCTACACGTACACTATGTAGCACATTTTAGTATACACTTTCGCATGTGAAATTAACCAGTTTGATAGTACAAATTTCAAATTGTTTTTGCATCCAATTGACACTTGTCAACAATACAAGTGTCAAAAATAAGTTTACAAATAGCAAATTTCAATCGAAAAGAACCTTGCGACATGTGCACTACGATGTACACTTTGATTTACACTTTTCCACTTGACATTAACCTATTGGACAGTTTAAATTTCAAGCAGTTTTCCCACCTAATTGACACTTGACAATAATGCAAGTGTCAAACAACTTGTCAAAAATCAGTGGACAAATACCAAAGTTCAATCGGTAAGAACCATGCTACATGTACACTATAGTGTACACTTTAGTTTACACCTTGCCACTTGACATTACCCTTTCGAACAGTTTAAATTTCAAACTATTTTCCCACCCAATTAACACTTGACAACAATACAAGTGTCTAACAATGTGTCAAAAACTAGTGTACAAATAGCAAAGTTCAATCGGTAAGAACCTTGTTACATGTACACTATGGAGTACACTATTGTTTTCACATTGCCACATGACATTACCCTATTGGACAGTTTAAATTTGAAACAGTTTTTCCCATCCAATTGACACTTGAAAACAATGCAAGTGTCAAACAACATGTCAAAAAT
>NW_019260931.1:0-1031 GCF_002742605.1 Olea europaea var. sylvestris | reverse complement strand
AGTGTTCCACGTTGTGAAAGCTACAGTTTCTTCACTAGATACGGACTAGCTTGTTTGCTCTTCTCCTATGCTTATGATATCAACCCTTCTATGAGACGAAGATGAATGACTAGTTGCTATAGCGCTGATTAATAGACCAAGTATAAGAAATGGTTGTGCACTGACCTGAAACAGAACATCATCAATCTTGAGTATACATAGACAAAAATGATCGTTTATCTGAGACTAAAATCTTTAGTTCATTGTAGTTTTCTGAGACTCCAATGTCAAATACTGTGGATCAGAAATGTATATTCAATTCATTTAAATTTCAAATAATAGGATGAGGAATATTTGACATCATAGCTATTGCTACACAAGTAAAGATGAGTTACCTGATATTTGACATCATACTTAACAGGGTCTCTGAGGAAGTATTTGAACTGCGATGGTACATTCATTAGTCAGAAGCATATCATAGCTTTATATGTAACGTTATCGTAACACTTCATCAAAATTGAAATTTTCATTTGGAATTCCTAACAGTGTTGGAACTAAGGACACGAAACCAAAGCGGGTCCTCTGATTTATGGGCCCTGAGGCGAAGCGTGTAAAGTAGGCCCCCCAACGAAAGCAATTTAAATACAAAATTCAATGGTGTATTATGCGACTCATTGCTAACTTAAAAAACTAACATTAAAACAACAACTAAATATATTATAGAAACGATTTATATTATAAACCATCAAAACCAACAATATTTCAAACAATTAGTTGAATACTATTCGTCTTGCCATTTTGGAGGCAAAAATATCAATCAAATCTGAATAATTTAGCTGCCTAACCATTTCTTTTTCTATTGATAACATGGCCAACCCATTTTATCTTTCTTGTGACATAGTTGATCGAAGATAGGTATTGATCAACTTCAATTTTGAGAAACTTCTTTCCGTAGATGCAACTGTAATTGGTATGGTTAACAAAATTTTGTAAGCAATATAAGCATTTGGGTAACAAATATTGTGAGTCTTCAAATATTGCAGCACTTCAAT
>NW_019260930.1:0-1031 GCF_002742605.1 Olea europaea var. sylvestris | reverse complement strand
TAACATATTATGTAATAAATCACATGAAAAGATTTGGAAAAACATCACTCGGAATTGAAAACAATGATTGGAAAGTGAAAAATCAATTTCTTCTTTGTTAATCTTCAACCAAAGCTTTGAATCCTCAATCTCTCGTGTTAATCGCCTTTGAATCGCGTTCTAGCCTCTTCCTTGTGGTAAAAATATGTACAATAATGTGTGTCCCGTTCTAGCCGCATCTTGTAGGTTAAATAATAGGTTAAATTTGGTTTTCATAAAAGTTTAGGTCAAAAACAGATGCTTGGCCGTTCAGACCTAGATTTCCCCCCCGCGTACCATATGTTCCACCGCGCACACGTTGGCTACTGACTTCCTCTTGGTAAATGCACACCGGGGCCTCTCGCGCGCACGCCATTATAAAAATCTTCATTTGTTGCACTTTGGTCCCTCAATTTAGGTTTTCATTCATTTTAGCTCTCTTTTGATGTCTTCTTGGTCCTTTAGCTTCCAATTCCATGTAATTGAGTCCATGCCTTCTCCAATCATCGATATTGGGTCCTAATCAACTATTAGCACTTTGCAATTTAGTCTCCAATCTTTGGATTCAGTCTTTTTTTGTCAAATTTTCACTCCTTTTTTTCATTTCCATCGTTTTCATCGAGATGCACCTAACAAATGAAATATATACAAAATTAAGCCTCAATTCATTTAAAATAACAATAATTGCTCTAGTTTAACGACCGAGGTAAGTGTAATAAATACACTTATCATTTAGGAATGAGTTTTACAGACCGTTGAGGTTACTTATGTACTAGTGCTAGCAATTTGAGGAACTGAGGAATAATTGTCTGGTCTAAGTGTCACAACATGAGGGTGCAGCACTAGAACCTTTGGAATCTTCAAACTGGTCTCTCCTTGTGTTTGTTCCATTCGTGCGCCATTTTGCAGTTGCCTTTCTGCACTTTGTTTTTCTTTTCCAGACGAGAAAATTATTCTAATCCTATGTTCCTGTTGATTTTGGTAAGTGGCTAGAGAAATCTGCCTTTTTTTTT
>NW_019260929.1:0-1031 GCF_002742605.1 Olea europaea var. sylvestris | reverse complement strand
ATGCCATGTCATCAATCTATACTCCAATCTGTAAATGATTACGTACAAGTAGCATTACTCAATTTGCATTCATGTTTACATTAGGCACATATAATAATTCTATTCATGTACTTGCATTTATGCATGTTTTGCAAAGCTTGTAATTGATTATAAATTAGTCAAATTCTATTTTTATCTACTTGTTTCATAGGAACCACGGCTTTTACCTAATAAAAAATATACTTATTATCTACACATTTCGTTGGACCTCCAACTTATAATCTAATAAAATCTTTGCCAAACATTCCTTTGAGCTCTTTGTTGGGGTCGTTCAACAATGTTTCCTTCCTGCATTCGGGTCTTGAAATATAATTATGCGATCATACCTTCAAAGTTGTTTATCCCCAGAAACAAAGTCCTGAGCATGGTCAAGCTGCCAATTGCACTTGGTATGCTTCCATTGAAATGATTGTAGGATAATGACAGGTACTCGAGGTATCTGCACTTGTATATCTTTGATGGAATTTGACCATTGAGTAGATTCTTCGAGAGATAGAGTTCAGTCAATTTCGGGACACTATCGCATGTATTCTCCGGAAGCATTCCTGACAGGCTATTAAACGAGAGATCAAGTGCTTTCAGAGAAGATATGTTGAAGATACCAAAAGGTATGGACCCCAGAAGCTGGTTAGACCTTAAATTTAATATTTCGAGGGCAGAAAGATTCCCAATCTCGTGTGGAATATTACCATTTAGGAAATTGTCGTTCATTTGCAGTATTCGTACCTTTGAATTGTTGCATAAAGATGGCGGGATGCTGCCTGAGAAATTATTGTTTTGCAGAAGAATATGCTGAAGTTCGGGTAAGGTTCCAAACCATGAAGGTACCTCTCCAGTGAAGCCGTTAGATCCCACGTTTATCTCCTCTAAACGTGGCAAATTGGAAAGCTCGGGGGGTATTATCCCGTGAAAATTGTTGGCGCTGATGTCTATAGAACCGAGATACGTTAAATTTCCAAGATGTGGAGAAATAGTGCCTGTGAAGTCAAACC
>NW_019260928.1:0-1031 GCF_002742605.1 Olea europaea var. sylvestris | reverse complement strand
TTGCTATTCTAGTAGTTCGGGTTTGTCTAGTTCAATTCGATTGGAATTGAGCCAATGAAAAGTAGTGTTTGATTTCATGATAACTTCGGGCTTGATTGTTCTCGGCGAATTGCTAGTCTAATTCGATTGGAATCGAGCCAGTGAAAAGTTGTTTTTATTTCATGATATCCGTAGGTTTGTTTATTTTTGGAGAATTGCTAGTCTAATTCGATTGGAATGGAGCTAGTCAAATGTGGTTTTTGATTTCATTAAAACTTCGGGTTTGATCATTTTCGGTAAATTGCTAGTCTATTTCGATAGGAATCGAGCCAATGAAAAGTGGTTTTTGATTTCAAGATATCCTCAGGTTTGTTCGTTTTTGGTGAATCGCTAGTCTAATTCAATTGGAATCGTACCAATGAAAAGTGGTTTTCGATTTCATGATAACTTCAGATATGTTCGATTTTGGCAAATTGTTAGTGTACGTATATTGGAATCGAGCGAATGAAAAGTGGTTTTTGATCTCACGATAACTTCGGATTTGTTCTTTTTTGGTGAATTGCTAGTCTTAGTCGATTGGAATCGAGGGGGCAACGAAAAGTGGTTTTTGATTTCATGATAACTTTGGGTGCGTTCGTTTTTGGCGAATTGCTAATCTAATTCAATTGGAATCGAGCCAACGAAAAGTGGTCTTTGATTTCATGCTAACTTCGGGTTTGTTTGTTTTCGACGAATTGCTTTTCTAATCGATTGGAATCGAGCCAATGAAATGCGGTTTTTAATTTCATGATAACTTTGGGCTTGTTCGTTTTTGGCAAATTTCTAGTCCAATTCGATTGGAATCGAGCCAATGAAAAGTGATTTTTCATTCCATGATAACTTCGGGTTTGTTCATTTTTGGCGAATTACTAGTCCAATTCGATTGGAATCGAGCCAATGAAAAGTGGTTTTTGATTTATTGATAGTGGTTTTTGATCATTTTCGACGAATTGCTAGTCTAATTCGATTGGAATCGAGCCAATGAAGAGTGGTTTTTGATTTCATGATAACTT
>NW_019260927.1:0-1031 GCF_002742605.1 Olea europaea var. sylvestris | reverse complement strand
TTGAATTAAAAATGCTTTGCAACATAAAATTCCCAATCATCCAAGATAGAGTCTATTAGTTGCAAAATAGTTCATCGGTTACTGTTACAGGTCAAATTTGTGAGAAGTCGACGAAATTTGTAGAAATGAAAACCACAAAAACTTCAAATTCAGTTACACAACACTCAAATCTATGCTGCTTACATTTTTATATCTCATCCAAGTCTAAGAAGAAGAAAATCCGAATTCGACAATGAACAGATCTCTTGCAACCAATACAAAGTTTTAAATAGAGAAATAAAAATGAAGATAGATTTTCAATTTTGAGATAAATTGAGTCACCTAACCAATCTACTATGGACAAAAATAAATAAAAAAGAAAGAAACAGAAACCAATGATAGAAATCGTAATAAATGAATACATAGAGGATACCAAGATATACAAAGAAATAGATTGAACCTTCGAATAAGAACCAACACCATAAATCTTGCCCAATTCAAAATCTTGGATGCTGAAATTTTCCTGGGGTGCTCTAAATGCAAAGCTCTTAGATCTCTGAGGATTACTGTTATTGTCGGAAGATGGACAATTATTCTGAATACTCAACTTTGATTCAAATTCCTTGTCCATTTTAGTAGCAGTTCCTCCTTCTTGTTCCCCCACCAATGCCAACATTCTTCCCCCCCAAAATTCTCTATATCCCACCACCTCTACATGCATACAACAGATATATTTGAATCTATGTATCTGTATCTATATACACAGTCTTATTTCCTCTTTAAACACAAGGGATTTCAGCTTTCTCACCGGAAAAAGAAAATCTTGGAATAAGTGCTTTTTTCACAGCCTCCAATGAAAGGGAAAGCGAATACCGTTGAATAGCAGAAACAATTTCAGAAATCTAAGAGAAGAGAACCCATCACGGCATCACACATCAGATTAGGTTTTCTTTATATAATCTCTCTCTCTTTAAGACCCTATCTGATAAAGCCACCACAATATTCAAAGAGACCCAAAAAAGGGAATGATTCCTTACACACACACACACACA
>NW_019260926.1:24400-25876 GCF_002742605.1 Olea europaea var. sylvestris | reverse complement strand
GGAAGGAAGAATTTATACCTTGGAATAGCCATTAGGCATATCTTCCACTACACAACCGGAGGGAAGCCTCCTGCAGTTTGGCAATGTGGAAGTCTCCCTGATAGTATCAATAGACACATCGACGACGGCCCACAGGCCCTCGGCATGCTGCTTGCAGAATCGGAGGAAATTTACGTCGCGAACCGGAACCAGTGGGGACAAAACTTGGAGTTCAGCATGCATCTAATAAATATATACATATGTGGATACGAGATTAATAATTTAATCAAATGACACATAATTCATTGCAGACGTGAAGGAAGACTCAGATTATTACCAATTGAAGTGCACCATTTCTTGTTCCTCGTATACCATTTGAAATCACGTCTGTAGTAGAGGTTCTGGCAATCATACATGGGAACATTTCCGCCCATTTATTCTGTAAACACAATGCAGCGTTAATCATCTTATCGTGGATTAATCGAAAAACTAGGAGGATCGAATATATATTACAAGTTGAATTCTCACCGAGACCATTAATGTCTCAACAAGAGCCAAACTGTTGATGATTCCCATACCAGTTGCTCGAGAGGCCTCCGTTACAAAACCATTGGGTTTCACTCCAATAACAGGAGTAAATATTCTCCCATATTCCTCATAGTTCAAAATTTCTCTTCCAGCTTCCAAGCTTCTGAGCCAAAGGGGTTCACCGTTCTGGGCCATTTTTACCAATTCATCCATTGCAGCCAAAGCAAGCTCCGAATACATAGACCTCTCTAATGATCTGTCAATCGGTATTACATTCATCGTTACCTCGGTCGGAGGCACTACAGGCAAAGGACTCGATATCCCAATCCCAAAATCAGGAGGCCCCATATGCAAAGTTTCTGGAATGGTCGCTACACCTCCAAACCCATCGTTACCTACTCCAAGTTCCAAACTCGAGTTTGGCAATGGCGGCCCCATGGAAATCGCAGTAGATGAAATTGGGTGGCCTAAAAACTTGCCTGCAAGCGTGCAAACACGATCTAATTCATCCTTTAGCCTGGCATTCTGTATTCTAAGGTGCTGTTCCTCTAGGGATATTTCGCCAATTATCGCAGGACCACCACAGTTTGTGCAAATGGGATTCCTCGTTGCCTCTCTAATTGACATATTTTCAACTCGAAGCTTATCATTTTCTAGCCTAAGTATCGAATTCTCATGGCGTTCCAGTTGTGTCTGGTGCAACCAAGAACTCAAAATTTCTAAATCAATAAGACAGAAAGACATATACCGAAAAAGGTAAGGGAAAATCAAGAAATCAAATTAATATTTCCAGACTTTTTGTACCTTCATCTGAGTTCTTCTATTCTGAAACCAAAACTTGACTTGTCTAGCATCCAAGCTAAGCCTTTTGCTGAGCTCTAGTCTTTGCTTTTCATCGGGATGGGGACACTCCTTAAAGAGACTGAACAGAAAAATGAAATAAAATCATATCAAAATAAAAAATAGAAA
>NW_019260926.1:9852-15311 GCF_002742605.1 Olea europaea var. sylvestris | reverse complement strand
GGGGGATAGTAAGTGGATTTATAAAATAAAATATTTATGAGTTAAAAGTACAATCTGTTGGATATTGTTCAAATTAACAACGAAAAGTGATTTTGAAAGTGATGAAAATGATTAGTCATGAGAAAAACAAGCGAAAACAAAAAACAGTGACGGCCAAAAAATATGCTAGCCGGCCGTATAGGCTTAAGGCCAGGTTGTTGCAATTACAGTGGCCATTTTGTTGAATTAGGTGGCTACTTGATAGGTTTTGAATTCTAATGTCGTTTTAAAAGGTTTTAAACCCTTTTTAACTTGGTTTTTGCACCATTCGTACATGATGATTGTAATTATATATGTGTGTGTGTGTGTGTGTGTGTGTGTGTGTGTGTGTGTGGTTTTCATAATTGAAAACATATCACAAACATCAAATTGATTCCATTACATCCAAAATCTAATATCAAACCAAGTTTTATTTTATTTTTTTATAATTTTATTCTTTAGTTCATTTTTTCAAGTTTTGTTTGCTTGATTCAAATTTAGATTAAGGTTTGTTTACTCCGATAAACTATTTTCCATAAAACCTTCAAACACTTACTCTGATGATGACAAATATCGTTTGAGGACATTAATTCGTAGTCATGTTCAAAACTTCTATTTTGGCGATATCTTGTTGCTAGTTTTATTTTCGTTCTTTATCAACTGTGTTCGACAATCTCACATGATATTTTAAACATGGACAACGAAATAACCATGACTAAGATAAAGATGATAAATCAAGACCTTGTAAGATTTAACAGATTCGTGGGTTGATCTTTACAAGAATAAAGGACGAGTTCAAATTTCTTCTGACGACCTTAAAAATCTTCTAGGATCTAGACTTGGCGCCATTGCCGGAACAAACCCAAATGACACTGACGAAATGAGGGCGGAAATGAAGAAGAGGGAAGAAGATGAATTGATATGTAGATGACACATTCTGAATGCTCTATCTGATTACCTCTATGACCTCTAGAAAAATAACACCTTGACAAAAGAGATATGGGAATCATTGGAAATCAAAAGAAGGTACCAAGAAGTTTCTTATTTCTAAGTATTTTGATTTCAAGTTTTTAGATAATTTGCCTTCATTAGGACAATTCCATGAGTTGCAAAAATTAAGGACGAGAAGATAGATCTTCCTAAACTTTTCAAGTTGGTGCAATTATTGTGAAATTGACATCTTCATGAAAAGGTTGTAGGAAGAAAATCCTTCACAATTCTCAAAATTATTTTTTGGAAGAAATTCAAAAACGTATTCAAATTGAGGAAGAGTCAAGTGTACGAGATGGGAATAAACATTTATCATGAGGATACTTTCAAAACCCATGTCGTGGATCAACAAAACAAATACAACAAGGATTCTAAGAAGAGGAAATCCACAAATTCGAATAAAGATAACAAGAACAAGAAGAAATTCAAAGTTTCTTCTTATAAGTGTAGTAAACTTGGACATTATGCTCAGAATTGTAGACATTCCAAACAAACAATGCAAGAAAGCAAAGTGGACCCCATTGACAACGTCATTATTTCCTTGAGTATTGTAAAATCAGTCAAAGGAAACGTTCGGTGGTGGTGATATGATATTTGTGTCATCGTACATGTGGACTATGATAGATCACTTTTCAAAATCTATCAAGAAGTGGATGATGAACACATTCAAATGGGAAATGAAATTCAATCAAATGTTGTTGGCAAAGGAAGTATAGATTTATAATTTACATTCGGTAAGTAGATCACATTAATAAGTGTATTGCATGTACCGGATAAAAATGGAAATCTTGTCAGTAATGATTTTTTAGGAAAATTGGAAATAAAGTCCACACATGAGTCGGACAATCTTATACTTTCTCGAAATGGTATATTTGATATCAAAGTGGGTGGTGTCTTGCTTATAATAAGAACACGGATCCTAAAAGAACTAAGTTGAGTCCCAAAAGGATCAAATGTGCTTTTGTAGGATATGCCCAAAATAGTAATGCATATCGCTTATTAAACTTGGAAACCAATGTTGTTATTGAATCACGTAAAATAGAATTTTTTTTGAGAGTATGTTATCTTTAGATAATAATTATCTAAAGGAATCTCAAGTGGGGATTCCTAGCTCTACAAGATCACAAGTAGAAACACCTTCCCATGATATTGAAACAAGTAAACTTCTTAGAAGCAAAAGAGCTTGAAAGGAGAAAATGCTAGGACTAGATGAATTAGACTCTCAACTTATTTCTTTCTACTTAGTTAAGGAAAATGAGAAGAGTGTGACAAGAACTACTCTGTATGTTTTTCAAGTTGAAATCGATCCTACGACTTATTAAGAGGCAATGTCATTTACAAATAGCACCTTTTGGAAGGATGGTGTAATGACGAAATGGATTCAATAATGTCAAACAACACTTAGAAATTAGTCAATTATCACTGGATCAAAACCTATAGACTGCAAATGGATGTTAAAATGACGTTCTCAAATGGGATCTCAATTAGGAGATCTATATGGAATAACCAGAAAGATTTGTTCTACCCGAAAATGAGGATAAAGTATGCAAATTAATAAAATCATTATATGAATTAAAACAAGCACAAAAAATGGCACAAAAAGTTTGACTTAACAATAATGTCTTTTGGATTTATATATAATAGTGTTGATAACTGCTTATTTTCAAAAATCTATGATAATAATGTTGTGCTCACTTGTTTATACGCGGATGACATGTTATTGTGAGCAATCAAATGCAATGTATAAAAGAAACAAATATATTTATATCTTCCACATTTAAAATTAAAGATATTGATCAAGTATATACCATACTAGGTATCAAAGTCACCAAGATTATGGGTGGTTATACGTTAAGCTAATCACATTATGTTGAGAATGTGATTAATAAGTTCAAACATTTGAACATTAAAGAGAATAATACTCCATTTGATTCAAGTTTGAAACTTATAAAGAATGATGGAAGAGCTATAGCACAACTTGAGTATGCAAGTGCTATTGAGAGTCTAATGTATACCGTGCAATATACAAAACCCAACATAGTATTTGCAATTAGTAAATTTAGTCGGATTACTAGCAATCCAAGTAAAGAACATTGGAAGGCTATCGAGAGGGTTCTTAGTTATTTGAAGAAAACCAAGGATCTAGGTCTCTAAGATTCTACGTTTTTGGCAATATTAAAAGGATTTACCAATACTAGTTGGATATCTATTGTTGGTAAAAAGAAATCAACATCACGATGGGTATTATTCTTGGAGGAGGTGTGATCTCTTGGAAATCCAAGAAACCAACATATATTATATAGTCAACATAGTATTTGCAATTAGTAAACTTAGTCAGTTTACTAGCAATCCAAGTAAAAAAACGTTGGAAGGCTATCGAGAGGGTTCTTCATTATTTGAAGAAAACCAAGGATCTAGGTCTTTAAGATTCTAAGATTTTGGCAATATTGGAAGGATTTACAAATACTAGTTGGGTATCTATTATTGATAAGAAGAAATCAACATCAGGATGGGTATTTATTCTTGGAGGATGTGCGATCTCTTGGAAATCCAAGAAACCAACATGTATTATATACTCGACTATGGAATTTCAATTTGTGGCATTGGCTGAAACCGAAAAAGAAGCTGGATGCGTAGGGATTTAATGTATGAAATTATATTTGGAGAAAAGAGTAATTCTTCCATATCTATTTTGTGATAGTCAAGCCACTTTAAGTAAATCATACAATGAAGTGTATAGTGGTAAGTTTAGACATGAGTCTAAGATATGACTATGTGAGGAAATTAATAAAAATGAAATAATTTCACTTACTTATGTGAAATCAAATAAGAATTTGGCTGATTCGTACATCAAACCATTCACAAGGGAGTTAGTGTGAACAACAACTAGCAGGATGGAGTTAAAACTCATAATTAAATCCATTAATGACGGCAACCCTACTTGACTATACTAACGAGTATACTTAGAGTTCAAATGGTAACCACACGTTATTCGATAAGTTGATAGATTCAACACTTATTTTTATTTTAAAACCCTATCCTAGGTTACAACTGTTGGTTGTCACGAATAGAAAGGTTGAGTTTTCATAAGTCTACAAGTGACAAAGATACTACAAGAACTTTACTTTTGTAAACTTCGAGGTGGTGCCACTTCAATAGAAAGTTTGGGTTTCTCTCTTAAAAGCTTATGAATCAAAGAAGCGCAAGACCATAAAAAAGCTAAACGAGATTGTGTGGAACTTAGAACACTTGATACTTATTTGTATGATTTGATCGATATCATCACAAGGTATAATAGGTTCAAAGCTTTCATGCTACCTAATATTTCAATGATTACTTTGTGAGATTTATACTAATGTTAGATTTAAATCAAAAGATATCCATACTTTATGCATTAGTGTCATTAAACTAGAGTTTGTACTCATTTTATATTTGAACAAGTTGAGGATTGTTGGATATTGTTTAAATTAATAATGAGGAGTGGTTTTTGAATTGATTAAAATGGTTAATCATGACAAAAGCAAGCAAAAACAGGACAAGAACAAAAAACATTGATTTTAATTCTATATATATGAATGGTTTTCATTACTGAAAATCTATCACAAATATCAAATGGATTCCATTACATCCAAAATCTAATATCAAACGAAGTTTCTTTTGTTTTTTAAAATAATTTTGTTCTTTATTTCACTTTTCCAGGTTTTGTTTGCTTAATTCAAACTTGGATTAAGATTTGTTTACCCCTACAACTATTTGCCATAAAGCCTTCAAACACTTGCTTTGGTAACACAAATATTATTCGAGGACAACGATAGCGATTTCTTGTTGCTGATTTTATTTTCGTTCTTCATCAAATTTGTTCAACATTATCTTGAAAACTTTTAGTAATGGATTCGTAAATGTCATCCTCACAAATGCTGAAGGTCAAAGTTCTTTCATGCCAATTTAATGATTTTTTTCCCCTGACAAGATTATCCACCAATTTTTTGGGTTGATGTCGAATCTTTGGAGGGTTTTTTATTTTTCTTTCTCATATACTACATTTGTTGTTCTATATAATATGTCGAATGTTGTTATCATTGTAATTTTGTTTCGATTGATAAAGTTTGTTGTTGAATTGGACAATGAGAAATCCTGATTGACGCCACAATTCCTCTCCTATAGCTTTCCAACTCTAGTTAATGTCCCTTTTTTCCGTCCATAATGAAATGAAATTGTGCAATCTGCAATTTTCAAGGTTGTACCTGATTTTGAAACTATAGTTGTAGTTACATTTTCCCTCCCAAATTGTTAGCGGAAATTGAAGTATATTTGAAATCAAACTCTTTCGGGTTTAGAATTTGGAGTGTAGACCCACAGTTGATAGTACGGAACAAAAGAAAATGTCACATTGCCTTCTTCCATTCGGTACACATAAACCATCCTGACATTGGCTTCTCCTAAACTCATAT
>NW_019260926.1:0-2005 GCF_002742605.1 Olea europaea var. sylvestris | reverse complement strand
AATGAGACTTAAGGCCATCAATATAATGTGAGTTTCCACTAATAAATCGATCATATCTTCTTGTTTCACAGTTATCTTAGGTTGAAAATCCAACCGAATGTGATATTCAAAAGGGGTTGGGGTAGTATAAAAATCATAGTAAAAAAAAGGCTATCGACAAATAAAAATAAAATAAAATCAAGAATTGGATTAATGTAAATTCAAAAATCCACTATGAAGCAGTTTTTGACACTTCTTGATCTTGATTTGGGGCTGGGGTAGTCCAGTATTGCTTGGTAGCAATTAGAAGCTTTTCGCGCACATGAGGGCCACCTTCATGGTCAGTCATTCTGCTGTCCCATTGAAGTCCATCTACTATACTCTTAACGTCGACCAAAACATCAACATCATCTCGTATAATCACACTTCCCTGAGGTCGTAATATTCTGTCCATTTCAAGAAGAATATCTTCCATATCACACCTGCATTTATTGATGTGAGAAAATGTTCAGCGAGTCGGTATTCTATAATAATGTGTACTGTGTTGCTCTCTCTGAAGAAACCAGAATAAAGTACCTGTTTTTGTAGAGGGTAAATAGTGAGTCGGCATGAATGAAATCATAAGTCCTTGGATAAGTAGACATGGCTTCACACCTAGGACAATATTTTGGATCAGAAACAACATACAGAAAGCTAAATAAACAAGTATCAAGCATGAATATTTGAGATTTTCAATACTGAAAGAAAATATTTGGTATGACTATCATGATGATTCATAGGATGAAAAGAGGCATACCAATTCTGATAAGTCCCGATCAGTCCACGCTCATAAATAACCCCAAGTGTATCCACTTCCGCCTCAGCAGGGACGACATTCATAACCCACAATGGATAATTGATAAGTGCAGCTGCAAATCCTCCCAAGTTGGCATTCATATCAAGTATATTACGGTACCTTCCAGGTTCTGCTAACTGAGAGTCCAAGGCTTTGTAGTGTGATACTCTCTTCTTCCACAGTTCCGTATCTTTTTCAAAGATTTCAGCTGTGACTGCTTGTACACTTCCACTACGAATTCTCGGCGGAACAGCAGTCAATCTCTGCGGCCAATTTGCTAGAGACCCGCCAGCAATTTCTTTGATATCAGACACTTCAGGCAGAGGAGTCAGACAGGCTTCCATCTTGGTATACCTGCAACAGGACAAATTTAAAATCGGAAAACACATTAAAAAATCAAAAAATATGACCAATTCGACTCAAAGCAAAAGTTGTAAATTAAAAAATGCACTAGTGTGTTACAAGGGAGTATGGGTAATTAACATGCAAAATAAAGCGTTTAATCTTAATGTACCATGCTTTATCTGCTTCCTGAGCCTGGCAGAAGGGAGGCTTCTTGAAAATCTTCCTCTGTAATTTACAGTGCATATGATTAGTAGGCTTCTGCCAAATGGCAAGATCATTTCTCTGTACCAATTTCTTCCAGCACAGACTCTTTGCCACTCTCTCGATTCCATTTTGTTCTTCATTCAGGTCTTCTCTTGTTCTGTTCCAGCCTTTCCAGTGATTCTTCCAGTTCACAGGTGGTCCAGAGAGAATCCAATATCCACCAGGTCGCAAAATCCGATCAATTTCAGTCAAGTAAAGTCCATCTACCCAAGAATTTTCAAAAGTTAACATTAATTTTCACAGTTTCCTTCCTTACGCATATAACATATTATATATGTTAAAACAGGTTATTTACCGTTCTTGCCCCATGGAATAAGGCAGCGCGAACAATGAGCCATGTCGAAGGCCCTTGAAGGGTAAGGTAGCCTATTCGAGGCTAAAATTCCTATCAGAGCAGGAACTCCACGTTCGAGAGCAAATTGCACTTGTGCTTCATGTGTATCTTTTGGTGCAAATGAAATCGGTAGGATATTTCGAGACAGGAGGTAAGCACCCCAGCTAGCAACCTGCAAAACATAGGGCAATAACTAACCAAAATTTACAATTCGAAACTTGACATAACTTTATATGGGAAGCCTTTTT
>NW_019260925.1:427-1031 GCF_002742605.1 Olea europaea var. sylvestris | reverse complement strand
TGTCAAATTTGAGCCCATTCCGACACAGTCGCGAAAAATGACGAAATTGCCCCCGGCGCGATTTTTGTTTCCAATCGACCTGTAAAATTTCAGCCCATTCTGATACAATCGCGAAAAATAACGAAATTGCCCCCGGTGCGATTTTTGTTTCCGATCAACCTGTCAAATTTGAGCCCATTCTGACACAGTCGAGAAAAATGACAAAATTGCCCCCGGCGCGATTTTTATTTCAGATCAAACTACCAATTTTCAGCCAATTTCGACACAATCGGGAAAAATGACGAAATTGCCCCTGCGCGAATTTTCGTTCCGATCATCCAGTCAAATTTTAGCCAATTCCGACACTGTCGCGAAAAATGACGAAATTGCCCCCGGGGCAATTTTTTTTTCCGATCAACCAGTTAAATTTTAGCCAATTCCGACACAGTCGCGAAAAATGACGAAATTAGACCCGGCGCGATTTTTGTTTCCAATCAACCTGTCAAATTTCAGCCCATTCCGACATCGTCGTGAAAAATGATGAAATTGCCCCAGGCGCGATTTTTGTTTCCGATCACCTTGTCAAATTTGAGCCCATTCCGACACAGTCGAGAAAAATGACGAA
>NW_019260925.1:0-172 GCF_002742605.1 Olea europaea var. sylvestris | reverse complement strand
CTGTCGCGAAAAATGACGAAATTGCCCACGGCGCGGTTTTTGTTTCCGATCAACCAGTCAAATTTTAGCCAATTCCAACACAGCCGCGAAAAATGACGAAATTACACCCGGCGTGGTTTTTGTTCCCGATCAACCTGTAAAATTTGAGCCCATTCCGACACAGTCGCGAAAA
>NW_019260924.1:0-1031 GCF_002742605.1 Olea europaea var. sylvestris | reverse complement strand
AAAAAGGGATGAGAACCCTAATACGTCATTACGAAATCGTGAGCTAAACCGAAAACGGTCTCTACATTTCTGAAAAGTACTTATGGTCCCAAAAAAACACTATCCGCAAAAGTTATGCTCAATTCTTCAAACATCGTCAGTCCGAATATGCAGGTGCACGTTCTTCAAAAAATGGTCAAATCCCTCATACGTCACGACGAAGTTGTGAGTTCAATCCAAAAGGGCCGCTACATGTCCGAAAAGTACTTATGGGCCCAAAACGGACCCCGTCTGCAAAAGTTACGCTCATTTCTTCGAAGGTCGACAATCCAAGCGTTCCGAATATGCGAGTGGTCATTTTTCAAAAAAAGGATGAGAACCCTAATACGTCATTAAGAAATCCTGAGCTAAACCCAAAACGGCCGCTACATTTACGAAAAGTACTTATGGCCCCAAAAACGGACACTCTCTTCAAAAGTTATGCTCAATTCTTCGAACGTCGTGAGTCCGAATATGCAGGTGCACGTTCCTCAAAAAATGGTTAAAATCCCTCATACGTAACGACGAAGTTGTGATTTCAATCTAAAAGGGTCGCTACATTTCCGAAAAGTACTTATGCGACCAAAACGAACACCGTTTGAAAAAGTTACGCTAATTTCTTCGAAGGTCGACACTCCAAGCGTTCAAAATATGCGAGTGGTCGTTCTTCAAAAAAAGGAAAAAAACCTTAATACGTCATTATGAAATAGTGAACTAAACCCAAAATGGTCGCTACATTTTCGAAAAGTACTTATGGTCCCAAAAACGGACACTGTCTGAAAAATTTATGCTCAATTCTTCGAACGTCGTCAGTCCGAATATGTAGGTGCACGTTCCTCAAAAAATGATCAAAATCCCTCATACGTCACGACGAAGTTGTGAGTTCAATCCAAAAGGGTCGCTACATTTTCGAAAAATACTTATGGTCCAAAAAATGGACACTGTCTGTAAAAGTTATGCTCAATTCTTCGAACATCGTCAGTCCGAATATGCAGGTGTACGTTCTTCAAAAA
>NW_019260923.1:0-1031 GCF_002742605.1 Olea europaea var. sylvestris | reverse complement strand
TAGGGATGGAAAAAATCCTAATTATAGTCCTGCAAGTTTCTATAGAATTTTTGATAGATCAGCATAGTTTAAAGACTTAGGTGGATTGCAAGTTTGGTTCAGTACCCTCAAAGTTTTGTTTGGGGTCTACTTTGTTGACTACAATTAAGTTAAGTTTGAAAGTTAGAGATAATTTTGCTTTGCCACCATTACTAGCAGTGTCATTGTATTCAACTTCTAGAAACAAACCTGTTTGTGAGAATATGCCTCCGCATAAGTACAAAGATGCTGATTTAGTTAATTTTGCTTCGTTTGCGATTGAAGGTGATGATTCTAATGAAGATCCTTTAGTTGAAGCATTTCATGGTGATTCTATCATAAAACTTGTTTGTGCCTTGTTTGGTGATTCTTAATCACATTTGATTTTGTTGCTCATGATTCGAGCAACATTAGTGTCCAAAGGTGTTCTTGGAATTTTAATTACTCAAGCTTTTGAGTTTGAACCCATTTTGGTTTTGTGGTAGAGGTAGAGATATTTTCAAGTTGGAAATTTTTTGATGGAGAAGTTTGTTTATGTTTTTTGTTGAAAAAGTTGAAGTTCATTCCTTATAGTGGAATTTGTCTCTAGGTAAAGAATCTTTGAAGTTTACTCATTGCATGAAATTCGTGTCAATGTGAAGTTTGTTAAAATTTGGGTGTGACCGAATTCTATTTGGAAAATAATTGAAAATTCTAATTAAAATTGACTTAAGAAGAATTCTATTTGGCATGCTATTTTGAAATTTTATTCAAAATCTATTTGACAAATTCTAATTAAAATTCTACTTAGAAACCCAATTAGAAGTTGAAATTTATGTTAGACCTAAAGAAGATGAGATATGGGCATTCCATTTCATCTACAACTTTACTTATAGGGTTTGGATTGCTTCCTATATATATTTGGTTATTCTCTACAAATAGTTAGACTATTTAACCTCATTACAAGTTAAACAAATCGCAAACACAAAATCATTATAATTTTTTCTCCGTATTTTATTGAAATCTTCATTCCT
>NW_019260922.1:0-1031 GCF_002742605.1 Olea europaea var. sylvestris | reverse complement strand
AATAATTAATTTTCGTATTAATTATGTCAGGTTGAAGAAGTGCTGGACAAAAAATTAATAAAGAAAAATCGCACCAGGGGCAATTTTGTCATTTGTCGTGACGGTGTCGGAATGGGCCGAAATTTGGTAGGTTGATTGGAAACGGGCCGCGAAATTGTACTCGGGGCACATACCTGGGATCACGGGATTTTAGCCAAATTCCTTCGTTTAGGCCTCTGAATAATTAATTTCCTGATTAATTATGTCAGGTTGAAGAAGTGCTGGACAGAAAATCAACGAAGTAAAACCACACCAGGGGCAATTTTGTCATTTGTCGCGACGATGTCGGAATGGGCAGAAATTTGGTAGGTTGATTGGAAACGGCATGCGAAACTGGACTCGGGGCACAGACCCGGGATCACGGGATTTCAGCCAAATTCCTTCATTTGGGCCTCCAAATAATTAATTTCCTTATTAATTATGTAAGGTTGAAGAAGTGCTATATAGAAAATCAACAAAGCAAGACCGGACAAGGGGCAATTTTGTCATTTGTCGTGATGGTGTCGAAATGGGCCAAAATTTAGTTGGTTGATTGGAAACAGACCGCGAAATTGGACTTGGGGCACAGACCCAAGATCACGGGATTTTAGCCAAATTCCTTCGTTTGGGCCCCTAAATAATTAATTTCCTTATTGATTATGTCAAGTTGAAGAAGTAGTGGATAGAATATTGATAAACAAAAATTGTACTAGGGGAAATTTTGTAATTTTTCACGGCGGTGTTGGAATGGGTCGAAACTTGGCATGTCGATGGGAAATGGCCTGTGAAATTGACTTGGGGCACAGACCCGGGATCATAAGATTTTGGCCAAATTCCTTCATTTGGGCCTCCGAATAATTAATTTCCTTATTAATTATGTCAGGTTGGAGAAGTGTTGGTGAGAAAATTAACAAAGAGAAATCGAACTAGGGTCAATTTTGACATTTGTCGCGACAGTGTCGGAATCGGCCGAAATTTGGCAAGTGATTGGAAATGGCCCGCGAAATTGGACT
>NW_019260921.1:0-1031 GCF_002742605.1 Olea europaea var. sylvestris | reverse complement strand
CCCCCCCCCCCCCCCCCCCCTCCCCCCTCTCCCTCTCCTAGATAGTCATTTTCCCTCTTGTTCCTTACTGGACATCAAATACAGTGAGATTAAGAGGAGAAAATTTTGGTTGGATATATAAGAGAAATATGTTGATATATTATGGTAAACAAACTAGCTTCGTCTGTGGGAAATCAAAATAAAGATAACCACAATCTTACTGTTTGGAATTAGAAGATCATCAAAATTGTGAAGAGATATATGAAATGGAAACTTATCTTACTGAAATAGAGGCATTAAGGTATAACAAGGAGTTCCCTAATGAGTCTGATGATAGGGGCAATGCAAGAGGAAGGGCTAAAAAAATGTAAAAGAAAAAGGAGAAAATTCAAAAAAAGTAGTTGGATTTTCGCCGTTCAATCTCGAATAAGGACAGAGAGATTGATACTACTAAGAAAAGATAAGTTTGCCAACAAAAATACAGCCTTATTAAGTCGTGAGAAACTAGGTATTCGAAATCTACAGTCTATTCAATTAATTATGTTATATCTGTAAATGAAATTACATATTCTAAGGATGAGGCAGTAGTCAAATGAGCAGTTATGGTTGAAGAAAAACTTAACGACGTGCTCTTAGATGAAGGAAGTGCAATGAATGTTCTATATGGAAATGCTTTCGATAGAATCTAAACATATAATCTATGGATTCCTATGTCGGAGCCTTACTATTTCATTGAGGTGGCCAAATATCTCGCGGATATGCCATTTTATTAGTAAAGATAGGAGAGGAACCCCAGGAATACCAATGATATATGAATTTTTACATTTTGAATGATAGTCCATATATGATAAAATCCTCAGACAACCTACCATGAGGTAAGCAAACTTAACAGTTTTCCATCATTAGATGCGATTTAAGGTCTCCAGAAATAAAAGCTAAGCTTCTATAAAATATAATCAAGGATTCGTGCGAGAAAACCATCTTAGTGATTTAAGAGAAAAAGCCAATGGGTATTCTCTGAAAAAAAAAAAAAAAAAAAAAAAAAAAAAAAT
>NW_019260920.1:0-1031 GCF_002742605.1 Olea europaea var. sylvestris | reverse complement strand
GCTACGATTAGCCATTTCGCACAACATTAACGACGTGAAATAATAGGTCGTGGGCACTTTAAAATAATATTAAGAATGTAATATTTTAACTTCTTTTGATATTCCATGGTGATCCCAAAAACTAAGGGAAAATGAAATAAAATAAAAAAGTTTGAAAAAGCTGGAGGGTCAAGTGACCCTAGGGGACCCCACTTGGGTCCGCCCCTGACTATCATCAAACTCGAAAAATGATGGTACATTTTTCAAAATTAGCCATCTACCATACACAAAATAAGGCTCTCATTCCAGCACTTGTGTTTTATCATCAGCATTCTCGAATTTGAACACGAGCCATCCACTTTGACGTACAAAGTATTGGTACTTGACCGCACATTGATCACACATTTGCAAGAGGAATTTCACCTAGAAAACGTCCAGCAAAGTACCCCATCGAACAGTAACTTCATGCTATTTGATCATCATCAATGAAGCTTCTGCGAAAACCATTCAGCAAGTTTTCACAATTTTTGAGCTTGAAACCATTTCCCGACTTACAGTTCTCCTTGAATAAACTGGTCCATGATGCCTTTATTGTATCAGAATTGTTTCCTTGGGCAGAACTATTTACCTGATGTACTGTAGTAGATCCTCCCTCCGATTCTGTATCTTCGTCATCAAGCGTTTGTGATAAACCTGGTGAATTCAAATTTGCGGGGTCAAATTCCTTCTAGAATGCCTTAGTAGGATCCGTGGGATTGGATGCAGAACCCCCATCATCTTTTCCTTGTGCTGGAATTTCGTTGGATCCAGCTGCACTTGGTAAATTTCCAGAATTTTTGGCAAGTACTGAAAGTCTGTCTTGAATTAAGACAGCATTTTGTCACGACTCGCTCGATTTTTGGCACAAGAAGATCGAGCAATTTAAAATGTTGACGACTTAGGGCTAACCGGAATAATCTAGACTCCCATAAGTGCATAAAGATTGCTAGAATATGGTGGGACATTCTAGAGACTACAAGCCCCTCACTTGGTGGATTAATCTAGATCATCCT
>NW_019260919.1:0-1031 GCF_002742605.1 Olea europaea var. sylvestris | reverse complement strand
TTCTTTATTTATTTCATCGTTTAAAAAGTCATATACACACTCTCGTTTGGCTCACATTAAATTTTATTTTATTTTTCTCTCTCCTATTTTCAACCATACAATCTTTAATAAAATAATATTACACGTAAATCAAAAAAAATTCCTTCTCTTTTAACCACTCATTTTTCCAAAAAAAATATTATTTCACACGTTTTTCATTTCAAAAAATGGGAGCCGTCTGTTTGTTTTGTTTGCCTCATGTTGCTTTGCCCTCTTCTCTCCCATCAAGTTTAAAGCTGAGAGACGAGGTGAAAATAACTTGAGCCAATTTTATCACCGATATTGCCAACCTTAAGCAAATAAAGGCTCGATATTTTAATACACGGTGACGGTGTGCCTTTCAATTAATATCAATATAAAACTTGAACTCGACTTTAAACTTGAAAAGTGCGTTCGAATTACACTACTATGATTCAAATTATTCAATTATGTAAAGATTAAAAAGAAACACCACAACCTGGTGCCTGACCAGTTGACCCAATCAGGCTTAATTTTATTATTATTATTTTTTTCTTTTTATCAACCATATTAATTTTATTATTATTATTTTTTCTTTTTATCAACCATATCTTCAGTATAATACATGGTTAAAAGAATTTTTTTCTTTTATGAAAATTTTTATAACTAAAATGAATGTTTCTATGCAATATTACTCTATTTATACGCTTTGGGCCTGTTGTTGATCCACAAGGGTGGCGGACAGAAAATTTGATCATGCCTGAATTGGTAGGAATTAAAATCTAAATTTTAATTTAAATCAAAGTTCAATCAAATATTTCGTAGTATTTACAACTTTTCAACCATAAATTTTATTAACTTTTATTAAAATCTACTAAAAATTTAATTTTAATCCCTATCAAATAAGGGCTAAGTTCAAGTATTTTATCAAATATTTGTGAATAAATAGTGCAAGTATATGAATGAGTTGAATTTGTAGATAAAATAAAATTTTATTTCAATTTACGTATTTTAAATCAAATGATTCAATTAGT
>NW_019260918.1:0-1031 GCF_002742605.1 Olea europaea var. sylvestris | reverse complement strand
ATCGCGCCGGGGACAATTTCGTCATTTTTCTCGACAGTGTCGAAATTGGCTGAAATTTGGCAGCTTGATCGGAAATAAAAATCAAGCCGGCGACAATTTCGTCATTTTTCTCGACTGTGTCGGAATGGGCTAAAATTTAAAAGGTTGATCGGGAACAAAAATCACGCCGGGGGCATTTTCGTCATTTTTCTCGACTGTGTCGTAATTGGCTGAAATTTGGCAGTTTGATCAGAAATAAAAATCTCGCCGGGGGCAATTTCGTCATGTTTCTCGATTGTGTCGGAATGGGCTCAAATTTGACAGGTTGATCGGGAACAAAAACCGTGCCGGGTGTAATTTCGTCATTTTTCGCGACTGTGTCGGAATTGGCTAAAATTTGACAGGTTGATCGGGAACAAAAACCGTGCCGGGTGTAATTTCGTCATTTTTCGCGACTGTGTCGGAATTGGCTATGAACCAAAAATCGCGCCGGGGGCAATTTCGTCATTTTTCTCGACTGTGTCGGAATTGGCTGAAATTTGGAAGTTTGATCAGAAATAAAAATCCCGCTGGCGGCAATTTCGTCATTTTTCTCGACTGTGTCGAAATTGACTGAAATTTGGCAGTTTGATCTGAAATAAAGATCGCGACGGGGGCAATTTCGTCATGTTTCTCGATTGTGTCGGAATGGGCTCAAATTTGACAGGTTGCTCGGGAACAAAAATCGCGCCGGGTGTAATTTCGTCATTTTTCGCGACTGTGTCGGAATTGGCTAAAATTTGACTGGTTGATCGGAAACAAAAACCGCGCCGGGGGCAATTTCGTCATGTTTCTCGATTGTGTCGGAATGGGCTCAAATTTGACAGGTTTATCGGGAACAAAAACCGCGCCGGGTGTAATTTCGTTATTTTTCGCGACTGTGTCAAAATTGGCTAAAATTTGACTTGTTGAAAGGAAACAAAAATTGCGCGGGGGGCAATTTCGTCATTTTTCTCGACTGTGTCGGAATTTGCTGAAATTTGGCAGTTTGATCAGAAATAAAAATCGCGCCG
>NW_019260917.1:0-1031 GCF_002742605.1 Olea europaea var. sylvestris | reverse complement strand
AATCTACATTGGCCAAGAACATCTAAATGCAGCAATGGAATGATGTAAAGTTCTACACAGACATGAAAGTGGCATGAGAACCACAATAAAATGTGGTATGTCTCGATCCAATTGGTCACACTAGATCATTTGTTGATTAAACTTGCTTCTTATCGACATTTACTTCTGATATAACTCTCACCATTTTGCTCATTCTTTGCTATTCCAAATCTTTTCGTGTTGCTCTTTTTTGGTTTCATTGAGCTTGCTTTCTTCCATGTGTTTTGTTTCCTTTTGTTAGGAACTTAAAATTTAGAACTAGGGATGGTAAAATATTCCATTGTATCTAGTTGAAGAATCGGGACAAGGACAAGTAACATATCACCTCCACGAACCCATTGGGAATCTAATTTTATTTATTATTTTTTATGTTTATAAATCATACTTTAACATTAAAATAAATGAATGAAGATATTTTAATCTCATCCCATGGTTACAAGTACAATAATCTCAAATGAGTTAATTATCTAACAAATACTCAACATATAAGTGTATAAACGACTTCTTTTAATGTAAGGTAGAGGCATATGTCTTAATAGTCATATTATCATCCCTAAGTAGAATATGGTGGAATAGTACTACTCAAATACGTATAGTTGATAAGAGTAACCAAGATGCCTTTATTCGAAAAATCCATCCAACATTGAAATTTAGAATGCCTTGCAATATCTGACTTTATATAACAAACTTTTCAAGGTACAATGAATATCAACGATTATGTTAAATTGATTGAATTTTACAATACTAAAGTTAATTTAACAGTAGAAATCTTTTTTTTTTTAATTGCAAATTGGATCAATTTAATTCTAACAACCATTTTTCTTTAATGGCGAAAGATACCATTATCATTTGGCTGTGGAGGAATTTAGATACACGTGAACTTATTGATCTATTTTCTCATAGTTTTTTCTTAATTTAAAGGGTAAATTGCAGGTTTCTTCCCTAACCTTTCCCAAAAGTAGTAATCTTATCCCAAATTTCTTTGTCTGATT
>NW_019260916.1:0-1031 GCF_002742605.1 Olea europaea var. sylvestris | reverse complement strand
TGAGAATATCTCGATTATAGAGAATAGTATCTCTAAAAGACATGACAGCAATAGTGAACACAACAACATCAACGCTAAGTCCTCCTCATCATACTTAACCTCCATTATCTTCGAATTGGCCACAATTTCTTTGAACATAGTTAAGTGGTCATCCAATGACGTACCTTCAGGCATCCGGTGAGAATATAAAGGTTGTTTCAAGTGTAGCTTGCTGGTCAAGTTATTTTTCATACAAAGTTACTCCAACTTCAACAACAACGCAGCAGTAATTTTCTCCTTTAGAACATCTTAAAGAATCTGATTTGATAGATGTAAATGAATTTAGGATTGGGTTTTCCGATCCCTACGCTGCTTTTCTTCCTACATCCAGGTTGAAGGCATGTTATCAAAATGAAACAAGGTCCTCCAAATACATCTGTACAAGAATGGCTCAGATCTTCACTTGCCATAAAGTAAATCTCATATTTGATCCAATAACGGAATATCATAATTCGTCGTTGTCATCTAGAATAATCAACCTTGCTCTGATACCTGTTGCTATAAATATAATAGCAAGATAATGACAATAATGAAATAAACAAGAATAAAGTTAAGAACATCAAGATTAACATGGAAACCTAAGACGGGAAAATAATGGTCAGAGGAGAAGAAATTCGCTGTAATTAATTTCAATTACATTTACAACAAGATCTCAATCTCTCAACTAAGATCTAAAGTTCTCAAGATATTGTACGAATTGTTATTGGAACAATACAAATCGTGTGTGTGTGTGTGTGTGTGTATGTGTGTGTGTGTGTGTGTGTGTGTGTGTGTGTGTGTGTATATACCTTATAAACGAAGTTGAAGATAAATAGAAGTCCAAAACACGTTAAAATATGAAAAACAGGTTGTGCCGAGGGTGATAGGTAGATGACAACCCGACGCTCGAGTGTTAAGTGGGCGACAGGCAGCTGAAAGGTCTCTGTTTAAAATATGTTGGTGTTGTTTGAGCGGCCAGCTAGCGTTAGGCCAGTGAAAATGCACCGACTTTT